>NC_058085.1:268476724-268776724 GCF_014858855.1 Bufo gargarizans | reverse complement strand
TTCTGTGTACTGTACTTTATTTGCGCATACACTTACAAAACCTGTGCTACTGTACATGTGATATACTTGCAGGAATATATACCATTTAATATGCTCAAGGTGAGCAGTAAGGGACGGAGAAGTGGCCGTGCTACTGATGGTGCACACAGAGGCTGTGGCCATGGGTGCGGTGAAACTGTGCCTGCTGCCAGAGCACAAGAAACACACTTATCCACGATACCTAGCTTCATGTCCCAGTTTGCTGGGCGGCGCCGGACATCACTCTTGAAGTCAGACCAGTGCGACCAGGTGGTCCGTTGGATTGCAGCAGATAATGCTTGCAGTCGGTTAAGCACCACCCTGTCTTCCACAAAGTCCAGTCTCAGTAGCCAATGGTCTGGTCAACAGAATCCTCACCCTGATACTCCTTCCTCCCACCATAAGGAGACTTGGCAAACAAGTGATCCCACACTCTGATATTCCGAGGAGCTCTTTTCATCGCCATTCCTTGATTTGGGCCTCTCGACAAGCCCACTTGAAGAGGGACATGAGGAGATATTGTGCCCTGATTTCCAAACTCTTGAGCATCCACAGTCACAAGAAGATAATGGTAGGGAACGGCAATTAGTGTTTCACGAGGTAAATAATGATGATGAGACACAGTTGTCAATTAGTCAACCGGAATTAGTGTCTCAAGAGGTTCATGATGAGGATGAGATACAGTGGTCAATAACTGAGGTTGATGTTAGGTTAACAAGTCAGGAGCATAACCAGAGTAAGGAAGTGGAAGAGGAGGTGGTGGACAATGAAGTCACTGACCCAACCTAGGAAGGTGGCAAGCCGAGCGAGGACAGTAGTACAGAGGGAGAGGGATCCGCAACACAGCAACAGGCTGGAAGAGGCAGTGGTGTGGCAAAAGGGAGAAGGCAGGCCACACCAAACAGGCCCGCAACTGTTGCCCGAGCACCCCCTTGCGGCAATTTCCCTTACCAAAAGGTAGGTGTTCCGCAGTCTGGCGCCTTTTTGAAAAAAGTGCGGACGATAAAAGATTTGAAATTTGCAACCTGTACTGTACCAAAATGAGCATTAGCAACCTCACCACCACCAACATGATCTGCCACATGGCATCAAAGTACCATAATGGGTGGGCCGAATGCCTGGGTCCACAATCAGTGTCTGCGGGTCACACCACTACCTCCTTTTCCACTGTGTTACGTGCTGGCCAATCCCCTGTCCAAGACGCAGGCCCGGAGGCCTCCAGCTAGGCAACCTGGACCTTCGCAAGCACATCCACTTCTGTGTCCCAGCACAGCATAAAGATGTCTATACCCCAGGCCTTTGAAAGAAAGCACAAATACCCAGCTACCCACCCACAGGCCATAGGACTAAATGCACACCTTTCCAAATTGCTGGCCCTGGAAATGTTGCCATTTAGGCTTGTGGACACTGAGGCTTTCCGCAGCCTGATGGCAGTGGCCATCTCACGTTACTCTGTCCCCAGCCGCAAATATTTTTAACGGTGTGCAGTCCCAACCTTACACCAGCATGTGTCCCGTAACCTCACCCGTGCCCTGACCAACGCAGTTATTGGGAAGGTCCACTTAATGACGGCACACTGGGTGGGCGTTGAGGCCAGCAGCGAGACGTACCCTGGGATGGCACAGGTGCTACTGACGCCACCTACGTTTGTGGTGGCTGCAACCCCCCCCCCTTCTCCTCCACTTCCACCTCTAAATTATCATCTTGCAGCACCAGTCAGACATCAGTCAGTAGCTGGAAGCAGTGTAGCACTGCAGTGGGGAAGCGGCAACAGCCCGTGAGAAACAGCACACCACCACAGAGTTGTGGCGGGGATAAGGGACTACACTGAGCTGTGGCTCTCGCCACTGAACCTAAAACAAGGCATGGTTGAGTCTGATAATGGCCGCAACTTGGTGGTGGCTTTAGAGCTCGGCAAGCTCACACACATACGATGCCAGCGTCCTTAGTGATCCCTCTGTGCCTTACAACTATTGGGTGTCTAAGCTGGACACGTGGCACAAACTCTACGCCTTGGAGGTGCTGGCCTGTGCCGCCGCCAATGTTTTGTCAGAGTGTGTATATAGTGCTGCTGGGGGCATAATAACTGATAAGCGCAAAATTAAAAAGGCCTGGATTGCCCCTGACTTCTCTACTCTACCAGAGGAAAGCGGCTGAACATAAAGGCACTCTAAATGAGGCTTTTATGGAGTATTGCATACACTGCATTCCCATGTACCTCTTCCACCACTAAAAAGGGTATATGGTTCAATCTCCCTTTTCTTGTCTTACTCCTCCTCCTCCATCATATCAACATGCTTATTTGGCTGCTCTCGCTCCTAATGTTTTAGAGAGTCAGCTCAGCAGCAGGCCCTCACCCATAATGTTTTAAAGAGTCATCTCAGCAGCAGACCCTCAGCCCTAGTGTTTTAGATGGTCAGCTCAGTAACAGACCCTTACCCCTAATGTTTTAGATGGTCAGATCAGCAGCACGGCCTCGCCCCTAATGTTTTAGATGGTCAGATCAGCAGCCCCTTACTCCAATAGTTTTTAAAGGTCAGCAGCAGGTCATCAATCATAATTTTTCAAGGGTGTATATGATGCCCTCCTTTATGTGTAATAAAGGGTGTATTGTAGTGCCAGTTCCTTGTATTTTTTAGCAGCCCTTTCACTTAGTGCAGAGACTTTATGAGTGTAGGAGTCCCACTACCTGGACACAATGTGAATGAGGCCCTCCTTTATGTGATATACAGGTTGTATCGGAGTGACTCTTCCTTGTAATTTTTGGCAGCGCTTGCACTTTTTATACAAGTAAATATACAGGAAAGAATGTTTCCTAACAATTTTTTTTCTAAAATCAATTTTATCTTTGGTTTTGTGCGTATTATTGTCAGTCTGTAAAAGTGGCATACTACTCAGACAACATCGTTCCCAGCAGCGACCTGGGAGTCCAAGATGCATCCAGACATCCTCCTCGTGCTGCTCCTGAACCATTTCGTGGGTGTTTATATCAATTTCTGACCTTTTCCTGTGAACCAGACACCCTCCCCTCTTCAGAGCAGGGGGTCCCTGGTTTAATGCTCTGGTTCTCCCATTCACTTTCATTGTGCCTGGGTGCTCTGTAGATCACCCGAGCATCTCAAGGTGTTCTACTCGAGCACCCGAGCACTTTGGTGCTCAAATAACACTATTAATTAATTAATGCAATGTGGATTTTAGAAGTTTCTGATAAAATATTTTTTGTGTAAAAAAAAAAAAAACTGTTGAAGTGCATAGATATGCAGGAAAATGGATCTTTCACATAATAAATGATGTGTCCCTCTTTGACTGTCCAAAAAGTTGGGAGGTATGCAAGTAGATCATCATGGGGTCATGTATGCAACAACTTCTGGGGCTACTGAACAACACTCAGGTATAGTGATGTCCCGAACTATTCGCCGGCAAACAGTTCCCGGCGAACAAAGCAATGTTCAGTCCGCCCCCTAATCATCATCATTGAATAAACTTTCACCCTGTACCTCACAGTCAGCAGACACATTCCAGCCAATCAGCAGCAGACCTTCCCTCCCAGACCGTCCCACCTCCTGGAAGGCATCCATTTTAGATTCATTCGGAAGCTGCATTCTTAGTGAGAGGAGGGACAGTGCAGCTGCTGCTGATTTAATAGGGAAATCGATAGCTAGGCTAGTGTATTCAGTGTCCACTACAGTCCTGAAAGACTCATCTGATCTCTGCTGTAAGGAAAGCACCCCAAAAAGCCCTTTTTAGGGCTAGTACATCAGTCTGCTTCTTTTTTTCCCCCCTGTGTAATCAAATTGCAGTTGCCTGCCTGCCAGCGTGTGTGTCAGGCTCACAGCCCTGCAAGTGCATAGTGTCACCAGCGCAACTCATATCTGGTGTCACATTCGATTACATTTAAAGAAAAACAACAATTTGGACTGAATAACTAGCAGTCAGTTACACACGTGTTTGCGTGTCTAAGGCCCAGTGCCAGTGCATAGGGTCACTTCATATCTGGTGTCACAGTAGCTTGCACGCATAGTACAACTTAACTAATCAAAAAAAATGACAGGCAGAGGCAGGCCACCCCGCAGGGGCCGTCATGGTCGTGGTACTGTGATTCCCTTTGGCCCTAGAATAATGCCCAGTATTCAGAGGCCATGTACCCTGAAATCGAAAAGTTCTGAGGACATAGTTGACTGGCTAACACAGGACACCCAATCTTCTACAGCTTCCACTCGGAACCTTGACGCACCATCCTCCTCCAGCTCAGCTTCGGGCACCTCTCAAGTTACCACTCGCCCGCCTGCTGCCACCACCAACACTAGCACCACAGCCGCTTCACTTGATCTGTCAGAGGAGTTATTTACACATCAGTTCGAAGAAATTAGTGATGCGCAACCATTATTGCAAGAGGATGTAGATAACAGGGATATGTCTCAGTCAGGCAGCATTACACAGATGGACGTACGGTGTGGTGATGATGATGATGTTGTATCCGCTGCTTCCTTTGCTGAGTTGTCAGATACAAGTGAAGCGGTTGATGATGATGATGTGTCCGTGGATGTCACGTGGGCGCCCGCTCAAAGAGAAGAAGAACAGGGGGAAAGTTCAGATGGGGAGACAGATAGGAGGAGGAGACGAGTTGGAAGCAGGGGGAGGTCGTCGCAAGGAGCAAGTGGCACAGTCAGACAGCATGTATCGGCACCCGGGGTCAGCCAGACAGCACGCCAATCAAAGCATGCTGTTGCTACCACCAGAATGCCGTCATTGCAAAGCTCAGCAGTGTGGCATTTTTTTTGTGTGTCTGCCTCTGATAACAGCGATGCCATTTGCAACCTGTGCCAAAAGAAACTGAGTCGTGGAAAGTCCAACACCCACCTAGGTACAACTGCTTTGCGAAGGCACATGATCTCACATCACAAACACCTATGGGATCAACACATGAGTAAAAGCAGCACACAAACTCAAAGCCACCATCCTCTTCCTGGTCCAGCATCTTCAGCCACGTCAACCACTGCTGTCTTCCTGGCCCCCTCTCAACCACCCGCCACTCCACCTCTCACCTTGAGCAGTTCCTGCTCATCTGTCCACAGTCAGGTGTCTGTCAAGGACATGTTTGAGGGTAAGAAGCCAATGTCACAAAGTCACCCCCTTGCCCGGTGTCTGACAGCTGGCTTGTCTGAACTCTTAGCCCGCCAGCTTTTACCATACAAGCTGGTGGAGTCTGAGGCCTTCAAAATATTTGAAGCTATTGGGACACCGCAGTGGAAGGTACCCGGCCGAAATTTCTTTGCACAAAAGGCAATCCAAAACCTGTACTCGATTGTGCGAAAGGAAGTCATGGCATGTCTGGCACACAGTGTTGTGGATACCTGGTCTGCAAAGCACGGTCAGGGCAGTGTAAGGGATAGTCTCTTTTCAGGGGGTCAAACTCACAGATATCTCACCAGACAACGGATTTTCATGTCCAAACTGTGCATTTATTTTGACAGTCTTCTCATAAAGGACAGTCCAGTTATACATCACGCGGTGGGGTGAGGTTCCCGCACCGCCAACACTTAAAACACAAATAAACTCCTGCCCGTCTAGGCGCTACCTAAACAAAATACGTCCCTACTTCACTCATAGAGCAGTGTTCACACAGGGACATTATATGCAGCTTTCCTCAGCCAACATCAATACAGCAGCCTCCAGGCTGTGACAACTCCAGTACCTTTTGGGGGAGTGTGGCCCAGTAGTCCTCCAGACGCTGGGCGTGCAACCCTCATTCTCTAGGCGTCGCTAGGTCCCCCAAACTTCAGGCTATTACATAGCCTCGTGGCCCCTCAGCCTTGCCTAGCTGAGACTACGTTGACAGAGCCTCATCAGGCCTCTGTCTGCACACTCTCCAGAGTGAGACACACCCAAGATCCAGTAGCAGGGTTAAATAGGATCCCTGGACATGAGCATGCCCTAAGTCCCAGACTGGAACCTGGGGAAACAACACCTCAATGTTCACATTGCCACAGCCCTTATATCACCTACACCGCGCATTGGGTAAACCTGCTCACGGCTGCCAAGCATGGAATGCGTGGCTCTGCAGAGGAGTTGGTGACACCGCCACGACTTGCAGGCAGGCCTGCTGCCACCTCCTCTACTCCTCCTACTCCATCCTCTTCCATAACCTCCTCGGCTGAGTCCTCTTCTGCTGCTGCGTCTTGCTTCACATCAATGGCACCCCCCCAGGGGCTATTCCACATCCCGGATACGATAGTGTCAGGCCGTCTTGGGGTTGACTTGCCTGAAAGCAGAGAGTCACACCGGACTAGCACTCCTGTCCGCCCTGAACGCACAGGTGGATCAGTGGCTGACTCCGCACCAACTAGAGATCGGCAAAGTGGTGTGTGACAACGGAAGCAATTTGTTGACGCCATTGAATTTGGGCAAGTTGACACATGTGCCGTGCATGGCACATGTATGGAATCTGATCGTACAATGCTTTGTTCATAAGTACCCAGGCTTACAGGACATCCTCAAGCAGGCCAGGAAGGTGTGTGGCCATTTCAGGCATTCCTACACGGCCATGGCGCACTTTTCAGACATTCAGCGCCGAAACAACATGCCAGTGAGGAGCTTGATTTGCGACAGCCCGACACGTTGGAATTCAACACTCCTAATGTTCGACCGCCTGCCCCAACAAGAAAAAGCCGTCAACGAGTATTTGTATGACCTAGGTTTGTCACCTCCTTTTGAGGAGGTGACAAACCTAGTCAGTCGCACCGAAGGCACCATCAGCGACATCATCCCATTTGTTTTCTTCCTGGAGCGTGCCCTGCGAAGAGTGCTGGATCAGGCCGTAGATGAGCGTGAAAAGGAAGAGGAGGAGTTGTGGTCACCATCATCACCACCAGAAGCAGCCTTATCAGCATTGCTTGCTGGACCTGCGGCAACGCTGGAGGAGGAGTGTGAGGAAGAGGAGTCAGAGGAGGAATGTGGCTTTGAGGAGGAGGAGGAGGAAGACCAACCACAACAGGCATCCCAGGGTGCTCGTTGTCACCTATTTGGTACCCGTGGTGTTGTATGTGGCTGGGGGGAAGAACAGACCTTCAGTGAGATCAGTGAGGACGAGGAACAGGACATGAGTAGCTCGGCATCCAACCTTGTGCAAATGGGGTCTTTCATGATGTGGTGCCTGTTGAGGGACCCTCGTATAAAAAGGCTGAAGGAGAACGACCTGTACTGGGTGTTCATGCTACTAGACCCCCGGTATAAGCAGAAAGTGCCTGAAACGTTACAGAATTACCGGAAGTCAGAAAGGATGCAGCAGTTCCAAAATAAATTAAAAAGTATGCTTTACACAGCGTATAAGGGTGATGTCACAGCACAACGGGAATCTAACTGGGGAAGAGGTGAAAGTAATCCTCCTCCTCCCACGACCACGCCACCAAAGACAGGACACTTTACAGACGTGTTGTTGATGGAGGACATGCAGAGCTTTTTAAGTCCTACGCATCGCCACAGCCCTTCGGAGTCCACCCTCAGAGAACGACTCGACCGACAGGTAGCAGACTACCTCGCCTTAACTGCAGATATCGTCACTCGGAGGAGCGATGAATCTTGACTAGAGTTGAGCGAACACCTGGATGTTCGGGTTCGAGAAGTTCGGCCGAACTTCCCGGAAATGTTCGGGTTCGGGATCCGAACCCGACCCGAACTTCGTCCCGAACCCGAACCCCATTGAAGTCAATAGGGACCCGAACTTTTCGGCACTAAAAAGGCTGTAAAACAGCCCAGGAAAGAGCTAGAAGGCTGCAAAAGGCAGCAACATGTAGGTAAATCCCCTGCAAACAAATGTGGATAGGGAAATGAATAAAAATAAAAATAAAATAAATAAAAATTAACCAATATCAATTGGAGAGAGGCCCCATAGCAGAGAATCTGGCTTCACGTCACCCACCACTGGAACAGTCCATTGTCATATATTTAGGCCCAGGCACCCAGGCAGAGGAGAGAGGTCCCGTAACAGAGAATCTGGCTTCATGTCAGCAGAGAATCAGTCTGCATGTCATAGCAGAGAATCAGGCTTCTCGTCACCCAACATTGGAACAGTCCATTGGCATATATTTAGGCCCCGGCACCCAGACAGAGGAGAGGTTCATTCAACTTTGGGTTGCCTCGCAATATAATGGTAAAATGAAAATAAAAATAGGATTGAATGAGGAAGTGCCCTGGAGTACAATAATTTATGGTTAATGGGAGGTAGTTAATGTCTAATCTGCACAAGGGATGGACAGGTCCTGTGGGATCCATACCTGGTTCATTTTTATGAACGTCAGCTTGTCCACATTGGCTGTAGACAGGCGGCTGCGTTTGTCTGTAATGACGCCCCCTGCCATGCTAAATACACGTTCAGACAAAACGCTGGCCGCCAGACAGGCCAGCACCTCCAAGGCATAAAAGGCTAGCTCTGGCCACGTGGACAATTTAGAGACCCAGAAGTTGAATGGGGCCGAACCATCAGTCAGTACGTGGAGGGGTGTGCACACGTACTGTTCCACCATGTTAGTGAAATGTTGCCTCCTGCTAACACGTTGCGTATCAGGTGGTGGTGCAGTTAGCTTCGGCGTGTTGACAAAACTTTTCCACATCTCTGCTATGCTAACCCTGCCCTCAGAGGAGCTGGCCGTGACACGGCTGCCTTGGCGACCTCTTGCTCCTCCTCTGCCTTGGCCTTGGGCTTCCACTTGTTCCCCTGTGACATTTGGGAATGCTCTCAGTAGCGCGTCTACCAACGTGCGCTTGCACTCGCGCATCTTCCTATCACGCTCCAGTGCAGGAAGTAAGGTGGGCACATTGTCTTTGTAGCGTGGATCCAGCAGGGTGGCAACCCAGTAGTCCGCACAGGTTAAAATGTGGGCAACTCTGCTGTCGTTGCGCAGGCACTGCAGCATGGAGTCGCTCATGTGTGCCAGGCTGCCCAGGGGTAAGGACAAGCTGTCCTCTGTGGGAGGCGTATCGTCATCGTCCTGCCTTTCCCCCCAGCCATGCACCAGTGATGGGCCCGAGCTGCGTTGGGTGCCACCCCGCTGTGACTATGCTTCATCCTCATCCTCCTCCTCCTCCTTATCCTCGTCCTCCTCGTCCTCCAGTAGTGGGCCCTGGCTGGCCACATTTGTACCTGGCCTCTGCTGTTGCAAAAAACCTCCCTCTGAGTCACTTCGAAGAGACTGGCCTGAAAGTGCTAAAAATGACCCCTCTTCCTCCTCCTCCTCCCCCTGGGCCACCTCCTCTTCCATCATCGCCCTAAGTGTTTTCTCAAGGAGACATAGAAGTGGTATTGTCTCCTTGAGAAGGTCACAGGTCTCGCATGGAGGCCCAGTCATTGGTGGTGAAGTGGTGCTGTTCCGCAGTGCGACTGACCCGTGCGTGCTGCAGCTGAAACTCCACTTTGGCCTGCTGCTGCTCGCACAGTCTGTCCAGCATGTGCAAGGTGGAGTTCCACCTGGTGGGCACGTCGCATATGAGGCGGTGAGCGGGAAGGCCGAAGTTACGCTGTAGCGCAGACAGGCGAGCAGCGGCAGGATGTGAACGCCGGAAGCGCGAACAGACGGCCTGCACTTTATGCAGCAGCTCTGACATGTCGGGGTAGTTGTGAATGAACTTCTGCACCACCAAATTCAGTACATGCGCCAAGCAAGGGATGTGCGTCAAACCGGCTAGTCCCAGAGCTGCAACGAGATTTCGCCCATTATCGCACACCACCAGGCCGGGCTTGAGGCTCACCGGCAACAACCACTCGACGGTCTGTTGTTCTATACCCCGCCACAACTCCTGTGCGGTGTGGGGCCTGTCCCCCAAACATATGAGTTTCAGAATGGCCTGCTGACGTTTACCCCGGGCTGTGCTGAAGTTGGTGGTGAAGGTGTGTAGCTGACTGGATGAGCAAGTGGAAGAAGAGGAGGAGGAAGCTGAGTAGGAGGAGGTGGCAACAGGAGGCAAAGAATGTTGCCCTGCGATTCTTGGCGGCGGAAGGACGCGAGCCAAACAGCTCTCCGCCTGGGGCCCAGCTGCCACTACATTTACCCAGTGTGCAGTTAGGGAGATATAGCGTCCCTGGCCGTGCTTACTGGTCCACGTATCTGTGGTTAGGTGGACCTTGCCACAGATGGCGTTGCGCAGTGCACACTTGATTTTATCGGATACTTGGTTGTGCAGGGAAGGTACGGCTCTCTTGGAGAAGTAGTGCCGGCTAGGAACAACATACTGTGGGACAGCAAGCGACATGAGCTGTTTGAAGCTGTCTGTGTCCACCAGCCTAAATGACAACATTTCATAGGCCAGTAGTTTAGAAATGCTGGCATTCAGGGCCAGGGATCGAGGGTGGCTAGGTGGAAATTTACTCTTTTTCTCAAATGTTTGTGAGATGGAGAGCTGAACGCTGCCGTGTGACATGGTTGAGATGCTTGGTGACAGAGGTGGTGGTGTTGGTGGTACATCCCCTGTTTGCTGTCTCTTGGCGGCGGGTGTTCTGCTTTTGCCCACTGCTCCCTCTTTTGCTACGCTGTTGGCTCGGTCTCACCACTGCCTCTTCCTGCGAACTGTGAAAGTCAGTGGCACGACCTTCATTCCATGTGGGGTCTAGGACCTCATCATCCCCTGCATCGTCTTCTACCGAGTCTTGATCCCTGACCTCCTGTTCAGTCTGCACACTACAGAAAGACGCAGCAGTTGGCACCTGTGTTTCGTCATCATCAGAGACATGCTGAGGTGGTATTCCCATAAGTGGTTGTGCGTCAGTGCATTCTATGTCTTCCACCGCTGGGGAAGGGCTGGGTGGATGCCCTTGGGAAACCCTGCCAGCGGAGTCTTCAAACAGCATAAGAGACTGCTGCATAACTTGAGGCTCAGAAAGTTTCCCTGGTATGCATGGGGATGATGTGACAGACTGATGGGCTTGGTTTTCAGGCGCCATCTGTGCGCTTTCTGCAGAAGACTGGGTGAGAGATAATGTGAACGTGCTGGATCCACTGTCGGCCACCCAATTGACTAATGTCTGTACCTGCTCAGGCCTTACCATCCTTAAAACGGCATTGGGCCCCACCAAATATCGCTGTAAATTATGGCGGCTACTGGGACCTGAGGTAGTTGGTACACTAGGACGTGTGGCTGTGGCAGAATGGCCACGTCCTCTCCCAGCACCAGAGGGTCCACTAACACCACCACGACCATGTCCGCGTACGCGTCCCTTACTAGATGTTTTCCTCATTGTTACCGTTCACCACAATAAGAAAAATATTATTTGGCCTAATGTATTGAATTCAAATTCAGGCCTTTTTTTACAGACACCTAACACTATCTGGCTATTTATTTAGGTACCGTATTACACTAATACAGGCACAGCAGTAACGGCAGATTTAGCTGAATATAAATTTGAGGCCTAGTATTTAGGTGCTGGGTGACAGGTATAGGTTTACTGACAGAATTAGACTTGGAAATGCACAGTAGCTTGTGTGTGAAGTTATTCAGAATGACCCTATGTGCACCTTGAATCTTATATACCCTTTTAGGGATAGATTTAAAGTAGCTCTGATACAGCAGAAACCACTAAATTAGGAACTTGCTAAATTGGGAATTGTATTTCAACCCAGAACAAAAACTGTGCTTTGACGGACAATAAATAACTTGACCAGCCACAGCAATAACCGCAGATTTAGATGGATGTAAATTTGAGGCCTAGTATTTAGGCGCTGGGTGACAGGTATAGGTTTACTGACAGAATTAGACTTGGAAATGCACAGTAGCGTGTGTGAAGTTATTTAGAATGACCCTATGTGCACCTTTGTAACAATACAGCCTGGATCGCAGCGGCTCCCTGTGACGATACGCTGGCTTGCGCTCCAGCGTGGAACGCACCGGCCGTCTGCGATGATACGCTGGCTTGCGTCCCAGCGTGGAACGCAGCGACCGCCTGTGTTGTTACGCTGGCTTGCGCTCCAGCGTGGAACGCAGTGGCCGCCGGGCCTTCTGTGACTCCGCCCACTTACCATTCAGCCCTTAAATTGAAGACAGGTGCTAAGCAGGGTGTTCCACTAATGGAGTGCGCACCCTGCTAGCTCCATGGTATCTGAAGACTCTGTCCACATATCCAAACCTGGATGCCTAACTACATCGTGAAGGACTGTCTACCTTCTTGCCACTGGCTTTCTAGCCAGGACCAACTAACCGCAAGTATATGCCTGTTACCTGCTCTGATTAATGTCCTGGAACTCAGAGTGAACCTACTGCATAGTGTATACTAAACTGTGGACATGCTATACTAACCCTGAACCTACTGCATAGTATATACCAAACTGTGGACATGCTATACAAACTCTGAACCTACTGCATAGTATATATCAAACTGTGGACATGCTATACAAACTCTGAACCTACTGCATAGTATATATCAAACTGTGGACATGCTATACTAACTCTGAACCTACTGCATAGTGTATACTAAACTATGGACATGCTATATTAACTCTGAACCTATGGCATACTATATACTAAACTGAGGACATGCTATATACTAACCTTGAATCTATGGCATACTATATACTAAACTGAGGACATGCTATATACTAACTCTGAAGCTATTGCATACTAGATGCTAACTCTGAACGTTGCACAAGCTTATACTAACTCGTGACTCCTGTAATTCTGAGAGTCCCTCCTTACCATCAGTAAAACTAATTAGATGGATAGCGGTAAATGATTTTGTTACCCCAAACTCTCCGCCTAAGACTGAGAGTGACGCCTGGGGTACATACTGAGTAACCGCGAATCCCACAGCCAAACACAAGGGTGGTGGGATTATAGTGGATGTTCATTGCTTCCGCAGTTGAGATCCTAACTAATCAACTAGGTGCGTTACAACCTTGAATCTTATATACCCTTTTAGGGATAGATTTAAAGTAGCTCTGATACAGCAGAAACCACTAAATTAGGAAATTGCTAAATTGGGAATTGTATTTCAACCCAGAACAAAAACTGTGCTTTGATGGACACTAAATAACTTGACCAGCCACAGCAGTAATGACAGATTTAGCTGAATATAAATTTGAGGCCTAGTATTTAGGCGCTGGGTGACAGGTATAGGTTTACTGACGGAATTAGACTTGGAAATGCACAGTTGCGTGTGTGTGAAGTTATTCAGAATGACCCTATGTGCACCTTGAATCTTATATACCCTTTTAGGGATAGATTTAAAGTAGCTCTGATACAGCAGAAACCACTAAATTAGGAAATTGCTAAATTGGGAATTGTATTTCAACCCAGAACAAAAACTGTGCTTTGACGGACACTAAATAACTTGACCAGCCACAGCAATAACCGCAGATTTAGATGGATGTAAATTTGAGGCCTAGTATTTAGGCGCTGGGTGACAGGTATAGGTTTACTGACGGAATTAGACTTGGAAATGCACAGTTGCGTGTGTGTGAAGTTATTCAGAATGACCCTATGTGCACCTTGAATCTTATATACCCTTTTAGGGATAGACTTAAAGTAGCTCTGATACAGCAGAAACCACTAAATTAGGAAATTGCTAAATTGGAAATTGTATTTCAACCCAGAAAAAAAACTGTGCTTTGACAGACACTAAATAACTTGACCAGCCACAGCAGTAACGACAGATTTAGCTGAATATAAATTTGAGGCCTAGTATTTAGGCGCTGGGTGACAGGTATAGGTTTACTGACAGAATTAGACTTGGAAATGCACAGTAGCGTGTGTGTGAAGTTTTTCAGAATGACCCTATGTGCACCTTGAATCTTATATACCCTTTTAGGGATAGATTTAAAGTAGCTCTGATACAGCAGAAACCACTAAATTAGGAACTTGCTAAATTGGGAATTGTATTTCAACCCAGAACAAAAACTGTGCTTTGACGGATGCTAAATAACTTGCCCAGCCACAGCAATAACCACAGATTTAGCTGACTATAAATTTGAGGCCTATTATTTAGGCGCTGGGTGACAGGTATACGTTTACTGACAGAATTAGACTGGGATATGTCCAAAAAATAACCACACTATTGATGGTTAAATGCACTTGGTGTGACAGCTTGACCCTGATGTAGGATTTAGCCAAAAAACAACCACACTATTGAGGGTTAAATGCACTTGGTGACAGCTTGCCCCTGATGTAGTATATGGCCAAAAAATAACCACACTATTTATGGTTAAATGCACTTGGTGTGACAGCTTGCCCCTGATGTAGTATATGGCCAAAAAATAACCACACTATTAATGGTTAAATGCACTTTGTGTGACAGCTTGACCCTGATGTAGGATTTAGCCAAAAAACAACCACACTATTGAGGGTTAAATGCACTTGGTGACAGCTTGCCCCTGATGTAGTATATGGTCAAAAATTAACCACACTATTGCTGGTTAAATGCACTTGGTGTGACAGCTTGTCCCTGATGTAGGATTTAGCCAAAAAACAACCACACCATTGAGGGTTAAATGCACTTGGTGACAGCTTGCCCCTGATGCAGTATATGGCCAAAAAATAACCAGACTATTGATGGTTAAAAGCACTTGGTGTGACAGCTTGACCCTGATGTAGGATTTAGCCAAAAAACAACCACACTATTGAGGGTTAAATGCACTTGGTGACAGCTTGCCCCTGATGCAGTATATGGCCAATAAATAACCACACTATTGCTGGTTAAATGCACTTGGTGTGACAGCTTGACCCTGATGTAGGATTTAGCCAAAAAACAACCACACCATTGAGGGTTAAATGCACTTGATGATAGCTTGCCCCTGATGTAGTATATGGCCAAAAAATAACCACACTATTAATGGTTAAATGCACTTTGTGTGACAGCTTGACCCTGATGTAGGATTTAGCCAAAAAACAACCACACTATTGAGGGTTAAATGCACGTGGTGACAGCTTGCCCCTGATGTAGTATATGGCCAAAAAATAACCACACTGTTGCTGGTTAAATGCACTTGGTGTGACAGCTTGACCCTGTTGTAGGATTTAGCCAAAAAACAACCACACCATTGAGGGTTAAATGCACTTGGTGACAGCTTGCCCCTGATGTAGTATATGGCCAAAAAATAACCACACTATTGCTGGTTAAATGCACTTGGTGTGACAGCTTGACCCTGATGTAGGATTTAGCCAAAAAACAACTACACCATTGAGGGTTAAATGCACTTCGTGACAGCTTGCCCCTGATGTAGTATATGGCCATAAAATAACCAGACTATTGATGGTTAAATGCTCTTGGTGTGACAGATTGACCCTGATGTAGGATTTAGCCAAAAAACAACCACACTATTGAGGGTTAAATGCACTTGGTGGCAGCTTGTGCTGGCGCACCACAAGACACTAAATGGCCGCCGATCACCCCAGAAAAAAGTGACTGAAAAACGCTCTGGGCAGCCTAAAAACAGTGAGCAATTCAATAGCAGCAGTTCAATCATCCACAGCTGCAGATCGATCTCTGAATGAAGTCTTTTGGAGGAGTTAATCACTGCCTAATCTCGCCCTAACATCGCAGCTGCAACCTCTCCCTATACTGATCAGAGCAGAGTGACGGGCGGCACTATGTGACTCCAGATTAAATAGAGGCTGGGTCACATGCTGCATTGGCCAATCACAGCCATGCCAATAGTAGGCATGGCTGTGACGGCCTCTTGGGGCAAGTAGTATGACGCTTGTTGATTGGCTGCTTTGCAGCCTTTCAAAAAGCGCCAAGAAAGCGACAAACACCGAACCCGGACTTTTACAAAATGTCTGGGTTCGGGTCCGTGTCACGGACACCCCAAAATTCGGTACGAACCCGAACTATACAGTTCGGGTTCGCTCATCCCTAATCTTGACTACTGGGTGTGCAGGCTTGACCTGTGGCCTGAGCTATCCCAATTTGCGATAGAACTTCTGGCCTGCCCCGCTTCAAGTGTCCTGTCAGAAAGGACCTTCAGTGCAGCAGGAGGTATTGTCACTGAGAAGAAAAGTCTAGATTACCTCACCTTTATTAAGATGAATGAGGGATGGATACCGAAGGGACTGACAGTGAGCGATACATTCAACAACAAAAAGGCCTGATGACTGAGATGAGCTGCCTTGGGCTAAAAATGGTCCACACGCTGCTGTATTTTATCTCTGAATGCCGGATGACTTGCGTGACTTATCCGCCATCAACTAGGGTTCAAGCCGCAATGTTTTAGGGCACTTTCTGCCTGGGAAACATCCATTTTTCTGTCCTTTGGTGCTGCACTGTGGCTTAAAAAAAAAAAAAGCCACATACATGTGTCAATTCCCCTTCGTGATTGTTACCTTGTTGTGGTGAAGGGGCTTGTGCATCACAATGAAGCGACCACCTCTATGAGTGTGTTGGCAATAGCAATGTTGGCACACCCCAGATGATAAGGTCATTGCTTCATTGTGAACAGACCAAAAGCGATAGGCTGGATAATTTTGCATAGAAAAAACATAAATTTTCTTTGTGATCATCTAAGGTGATCATTAAAGCCTACTAGGCCAACAATGGGCCCACACTGCAGAATCATTATTTTCTGGGTCACTTAACTGTCACTGAACTACCTCAGCACGACCATAGGCTTTGAAAAAAAAACATCGCCTGCAATCTCTCAAACGTGCGCACGAGCACAGTCATCACTACACCAAGATTGACGCATAGAGGAATAAAATTTATGTCATGAGAGTGTCAACTATTGACAACTCTTTGCGGTTGTCTAAAATCTATTCCATACACGTCCCCTGATAGGGGACGTAACAGGGATTAAACTGATAGGAATAGTACTACTTAACACACCTTATAATAATAATAATAATACTAGTGAACGTAACAGGGATTAAACTGATAGGAATAGTACTACTTAACACACCACACATATTGGGATTGCACAGTACATTACACAGCATACGCGCAGTGCCCCAAATTGGAATTAAGAGGACCAACCAAGCATCTTTTTCCATCTCCCGGTTCCTAAAATCAATTCCATATACACGTCCCCTGATAGGAGACGTAACAGGGATTAAACTGATAGAAATAGTACTACTTAACACACCTTATAATAATAATACTAGTGGACGTAACAGGGATAAAACTGATAGGAATAGTACTACTTAACACACCACTCCTATCTGGTGGCACAGTATATTGCACGCGCAGTGCCCCAAATTGGAAGTAGAAGGACCAACCAAGCCTCTTTTTCCATCTCCCGATTCTTAAAATCTATTCTATACACGTCCCCTGATAGGGGACGTAACAGGGATTAAACTGATAGGAATAGTACTACTTAACACACCTTATAATAACGCAGAGAGAGGCAACGCAAAGAGAGGAGTCTGAAGAAGAGGAGTCAGAGGAGGAAGGTGGGTTTGAGGAGGTGGAAGACCAAACACAGCAGGTGTCCCAAGGGGCTTGTTATCACCTTTCGGGGACCCTTGGCGTACGTGGCTGGGTGAAGGAAGAGACCTTCAATGACATCAATGAGGACAAGGAACGGGACATGGCTAGCTTTGTATCCAACCTTGTGCAAATGGGGAGTTTGCGGTTGTGCAAATGGACTGTTTGCGATTGTTCGATACAACATCATACCTGATGTTTTAAAGCACATTATTCCAAACAATTTAGGAATGTTAGGTGATTTATGCCCTTTATGGATTAAAACCTGACTCTGCGTCAACTAAGTAATTTTCCATGGGAGTTTTGCCATGGATCCCCCTCCGGCATGCCACAGTCCAGGTGTTAGTCCCCTTGAAACAACCTTTCCATCACTATTGTGTCCAGAAAAAGTCCCTGTGGGTTTTAAAATTCGCCTGCCTATTAAAGTCAATGGTGGTTCGTCTGTTCGCGAACATTTGCGAAAATCCGCATTCGCCGTTTGAGAATGGAAAATTTTATGTTCGCGACATCTCTACTCAGGTACAGCGGAGCTAAGTTTGTCATGTGGCATCACTATGTACTATTAGCGGTTTTCTACAAACCGGATTCCAAAAAAGTTGGGACACTATACAAATTGTGAATAAAAACTGAATGCAATGATGTGGAGGTGCCAACTTCTAATATTTTATTCAGAATAGAACATAAATCACAGA
Source organism: Bufo gargarizans (assembly GCF_014858855.1). Classification (NCBI taxonomy): domain Eukaryota; kingdom Metazoa; phylum Chordata; class Amphibia; order Anura; family Bufonidae; genus Bufo; species Bufo gargarizans. Next base: position 268,758,619 of record NC_058085.1, on the reverse strand, counting down.
ACAAAAGTTTAAACTGAGAAAATGTACCATTTTAAGGGAAAAATATGTTGAACCAGAATTTCATGGTGTCAACAAATCCCCAAAAAGTTGGGACAAGGCCATTTTCACCACTGTGTGGCATCTCCCCTTCTTCTTACAACACTCAAGTTTAGAAATAGGAATGCTCTCCCATTCTTGTCTAATACAGGCCTCTAACTGTTCAATCGTCTTGGGCCTTCTTTGTTGCACTTTCCTCTTTATGATGCGCCAAATGTTCTCTATAGGTGAAAGATCTGGACTGCAGACTGGCCATTTCAGTACCCGGATCCCTCTCCTACGCAGCCATGATGTTGTGATTGATGCAGAATGTGGTCTGGCATTATCTTGTTGAAAAATGCAGGGTCTTCCCTGAAAGAGATGATGTCTGGATGGGAGCATATGTTGTTCTAGAACCTGAATATATTTTTCTGCATTGATGGTGCCTTTCCAGACATGCAAGCTGCCCATGCCACACGCACTCATGCAACCCCATACCATCAGAGATGCAGACTTCTGAACTGAGTGTTGATAACAACTTGGGTTGTCCTTGTCCTCTTTGGTCCGGATGACATGGCGTCCCAGATTTCCAAAAAGAACTTTGAATCGTGACTCGTCTGACCACAGAACAGTCTTCCATTTTGCCACACTCCATTTTAAATGATCCCTGGCCCAGTGAAAACGCCTGAGCTTGTGGATCTTGCTTAGAAATGGCTTCTTCTTTGCACTGTAGAGTTTCAGCTGGCAACGGCGGATGGCACGGTGGATTGTGTTCACTGACAATGGTTTCTGGAAGTATTCCTGAGCCCATTCTGTGATTTCCTTTACAGTAGCATTCATGTTTGTGGTGCAGTGTTGTTTAAGGGCCTGAAGATCACGAGCATCCAGTATGGTTTTACGGCCTTGACCCTTACGCACAGAGATTGTTCCAGATTCTCTGAATCTTCGGATGATGTTATGCACAGTTGATGATGATAGATGCAAAGTCTTTGCAATTTTTCGCTGGGTAACACCTTTCTGATATTGCTCCACTATCTTTCTGCGCAACATTGTGGGAATTTGTGATCCTCTACCCATCTTGGCTTCTGAGAGACACTGCCACTCTGAGAAGCTCTTTTTATACCCAATCATGTTGCCAATTGACCTAATTAGTGTTAATTGGTCTTCCAGCTCTTCGTTATGCTGAAATTTACTTTTTCCAGCCTTTTATTGCTACTTGTCCCAACTTTTTGGGGATTTGTTGACACCATGAAAATTTGAATCAACATATTTTTCCTTTAAACTGATACATTTACTCGGATTAAACATTTGATCTTTTATCTACGTTCTATTACAAATAAAATATTGACATTTGCCATCTCCACATCATTGCATTCAGTTTTTATTCACAATTAGGGATGAGCGAACTCGAACTGTATAGTTCGGGTTCGTACCGAATTTTGGGGTGTCCGTGACACGGACCCGAACCCGGACATTTTCGTAAAAGTCCGGGTTCGGGTTCGGTGTTCGTCGCTTTCTTCGCGCTTTTGTGACGCTTTCTTGGCGCTTTTTGAAAGGCTGCAAAGCAGCCAATCAACAAGCGTCATACTACTTGCCCCAAGAGGCCATCACAGCCATGCCTACTATTGGCATGGCTGTGATTGGCCAGAGCACCATGTGACCCAGCCTCTATTTAAGCTGGAGTCACATAGCGCCGCCCGTCACTCTGCTCTGATTAGCGTAGGGAGAGGTTGCGGCTGCGACAGTAGGGCGAGATTAGGCAGATTAACTCCTCCAAAGGACTTGATTAACTGATCGATCTGCAGCTGTGGATCATTGAGCTGCTGATCCTCAATTGCTCACTGTTTTTAGGCTGCACAGACCGTTTGTCAGTCTCATTTTTCTGGGGTGATCGGCGGCCATTTTGTGTCTTGTGGTGCGCCAGCACAAGCTGCGACCAAGTGCATTTAACCCTCAATGGTGTGGTTGTTTTTTGGCTAAAGCCTACATCAGGGTGAAGCTGTCACACCAAGTGCATTTAACCAGCAATAGTCTGTTCATTTTTTGGCCATATCCCAGTCTAATTCTGTCACTAAATCCATACCGGTCACCCAGCGCCTAAATACTAGGCCTCAAATTTATATCCAGCTAAATCTGTCCCTAGTGCTGTAGCTGGGCGAGTTATTTAGTGTCCGTTCAAGCACATTTCTTGTTCTGGGTTGAAATACAATTCCCAATTTAGCAATTTCATAATTTAGTGGTTCCTGCTATATCAGAGCTCTTTGAAATCTATCCCAAAAAGGGTATATAATATTGAAGGTGCACATAGGGTCATTCAGAGTAACTTCACACACACCCGCTACTGTGTATTTCCAAGTCTAATTCTGTCACTAAATCCATACCGGTGACCCAGCGCCTAAATACTAGGCCTCAAATTTAATTCCCTCTAAATCTCTCGTTACCCACCGCTGTACTGTTGTTGCTGGGCAAGATATTTAGTGTCCGTCAAAGCACATTTTTTGTTCTGGGTTGAAGTACAATTCCCAATTTAGCAATTTCATAATTTAGTGGTTTCTGCTATATCAGAGCTATTTGAAATCTATCCCAAAAAGGGTATATAATATTGAAGGTGCACATAGGGTCATTCAGAATAACTTCACACACACCCGCTACTGTGTATTTCCAAGTCTAATTCTGTCACTAAACCCATACCTGTCACCCAGCGCCTAAATACTAGGCCTCAAATTTAAATCCCTCTAAATCTCTCGTTACCGTTGTCCTGTTGTAGCTGGGAAAGTTATTTAGTGCCCGTCAAAGCACATTTTTTGTTCTGGGTTGAAGTACAATTCCCAATTTAGCAATTTCATAATTTAGTGGTTCCTGCTATATCAGAGCTATTTGAAATCTATCCCAAAAAGGGTATATAATATTGAAGGTGCACATAGGGTCATTCAGAATAACTTCACACACACCCGCTACTGTGTATTTCCAAGTCTAATTCTGTCACTAAATCCATACCGGTGACCCAGCGCCTAAATACTAGGCCTCAAATTTAATTCCCTCTAAATCTCTCGTTACCCACCGGTGTACTGTTGTTGCTGGGCAAGATATTTAGTGTCCGTCAAAGCACATTTTTTGTTCTGGGTTGAAGTACAATTCCCAATTTAGCAATTTCATAATTTAGTGGTTTCTGCTATATCAGAGCTATTTGAAATCTATCCCTAAAAGGGTATATAATATTGAAGGTGCACATAGGGTCATTCAGAATAACTTCACACACACCCGCTACTGTGTATTTCCAAGTCTAATTCTGTCACTAAACCCATACCTGTCACCCAGCGCCTAAATACTAGGCCTCAAATTTAAATCCCTCTAAATCTCTCGTTACCGTTGTCCTGTTGTAGCTGGGAAAGTTATTTAGTGCCCGTCAAAGCACATTTTTTGTTCTGGGTTGAAGTACAATTCCCAATTTAGCAATTTCATAATTTAGTGGTTCCTGCTATATCAGAGCTATTTGAAATCTATCCCAAAAAGGGTATATAATATTGAAGGTGCACATTGGGTCATTCAGAATAACTTCACACACACGCTTCTGTGCATTTCCAAGTCTAATTCTGTCACTAAATCCATACCGGTGACCCAGCGCCTAAATACTAGGCCTCAAATTTAATTCCCTCTAAATCTCTCGTTACCCACCGCTGTACTGTTGTTGCTGGGCAAGATATTTAGTGTCCGTCAAAGCACATTTTTTGTTCTGGGTTGAAGTACAATTCCCAATTTAGCAATTTCATAATTTAGTGGTTTCTGCTATATCAGAGCTATTTGAAATCTATCCCTAAAAGGGTATATAATATTGAAGGTGCACATAGGGTCATTCAGAATAACTTCACACACACCCGCTACTGTGTATTTCCAAGTCTAATTCTGTCACTAAATCCATACCGGTGACCCAGCGCCTAAATACTAGGCCTCAAATTTAATTCCCTCTAAATCTCTCGTTACCCACCGTTGTACTGTTGTTGCTGGGCAAGATATTTAGTGTCCGTCAAAGCACATTTTTTGTTCTGGGTTGAAGTACAATTCCCAATTTAGCAATTTCATAATTTAGTGGTTTCTGCTATATCAGAGCTATTTGAAATCTATCCCTAAAAGGGTATATAATATTCAAGGTGCACATTGGGTCATTCAGAATAACTTCACACACACACGCTTCTGTGCATTTCCAAGTCTAATTCTGTCACTAAATCCATACCGGTCACCCAGCGCCTAAATACTAGGCCTCAAATTTATATCCCGCTGAATTTGAATACAATACATTGGGCCAAATAATATATTTGTTGTTGTGGTGAACCATAACAATGAGAAAAACATCTAGTAAGGGACGCGGACGTGGACATGGTCGTGGTGGTGTTAGTGGACCCTCTGGTGCTGGGAGAGGACGTGGCCGTTCTGCCACATCCACACGTCCTAGTGTACCAACTACTTCAGGTCCCAGTAGCCGCCAGAATTTACAGCGATATATGGTGGGGCCCAATGCCGTTCTAAGGATGGTAAGGCCTGAGCAGGTACAGGCATTAGTCAATTGGGTGGCCGACAGTGGATCCAGCACGTTCACATTATCTCCCACCCAGTCTTCTGCAGAAAGCGCACAGATGGCGCCTGAAAACCAACCCCATCAGTCTGTCACATCACCCCCATGCATACCAGGGAAACTGTCTCAGCCTCAAGTTATGCAGCAGTCTCTTATGCTGTTTGAAGACTCCGCTGGCAGGGTTTCCCAAGGGCATCCACCTAGCCCTTCCCCAGCGGTGAAAGACATAGAATGCACTGACGCACAACCACTTATGTTTCCTGATGATGAGGACATGGGAATACCACCTCAGCATGTCTCTGATGATGACGAAACACAGGTGCCAACTGCTGCGTCTTTCTGCAGTGTGCAGACTGAACAGGAGGTCAGGGATCAAGACTGGGTGGAAGACGATGCAGGGGACGATGAGGTCCTAGACCCCACATGGAATGAAGGTCGTGCCACTGACTTTCACAGTTCGGAGGAAGAGGCAGTGGTGAGACCGAGCCAACAGCGTAGCAAAAGAGGGAGCAGTGGGCAAAAGCAGAACACCCGCCGCCAAGAGACTCCGCCTGCTACTGACCGCCGCCATCTGGGACCGAGCACCCCAAAGGCAGCTTCAAGGAGTTCCCTGGCATGGCACTTCTTCAAACAATGTGCTGACGACAAGACCCGAGTGGTTTGCACGCTGTGCCATCAGAGCCTGAAGCGAGGCATTAACGTTCTGAACCTGAGCACAACCTGCATGACCAGGCACCTGCATGCAAAGCATGAACTGCAGTGGAGTAAACACCTTAAAACCAAGGAAGTCACTCAGGCTCCCCCTGCTACCTCTTCTGCTGCTGCCGCCTCGGCCTATTCTGCTGCTGCCGCCTCGGCCTCTTCCTCCGCCTCTGGAGGAACGTTGGCACCTGCCGCCCAGCAAACAGGGGATGTACCACCAACACCACCACCACCACCTCCGTCACCAAGCGTCTCAACCATGTCACACGCCAGCGTTCAGCTCTCCATCTCACAAACATTTGATAGAAAGCGTAAATTCCCACCTAGCCACCCTCGATCCCTGGCCCTGAATGCCAGCATTTCTAAACTACTGGCCTATGAAATGCTGTCATTTAGGCTGGTGGACACAGACAGCTTCAAACAGCTCATGTCGCTTGCTGTCCCACAGTATGTTGTTCCCAGCCGGCACTACTTCTCCAAGAGAGCCGTGCCTTCCCTGCACAACCAAGTATCCGATAAAATCAAGTGTGCACTGCGCAACGCCATCTGTAGCAAGGTCCACCTAACCACAGATACGTGGACCAGTAAGCACGGCCAGGGACGCTATATCTCCCTAACTGCACACTGGGTAAATGTAGTGGCAGCTGGGCCCCAGGCGGAGAGCTGTTTGGCGCACGTCCTTCCGCCGCCAAGGATCGCAGGGCAACATTCTTTGCCTCCTGTTGCCACCTCCTCCTTCTCGGCTTCCTCCTCCTCTTCTTCCACCTGCTCATCCAGTCAGCCACACACCTTCACCACCAACTTCAGCACAGCCCGGGGTAAACGTCAGCAGGCCATTCTGAAACTCATATGTTTGGGGGACAGGCCCCACACCGCACAGGAGTTGTGGCGGGGTATAGAACAACAGACCGACGAGTGGTTGCTGCCGGTGAGCCTCAAGCCCGGCCTGGTGGTGTGTGATAATGGGCGAAATCTCGTTGCAGCTCTGGGACTAGCCAATTTGACGCACATCCCTTGCTTGGCGCATGTGCTGAATTTGGTGGTGCAGAAGTTCATTCACAACTACCCCGACATGTCAGAGCTGCTGCATAAAGTGCGGGCCGTCTGTTCGCGCTTCCGGCGTTCACATCCTGCTGCTGCTCGCCTGTCTGCGCTACAGCGTAACTTCGGCCTTCCCGCTCACCGCCTCATATGCGACGTGCCCACCAGGTGGAACTCCACCTTGCACATGCTGGACAGACTGTGCGAGCAGCAGCAGGCCATAGTGGAGTTTCAGCTGCAGCACGCACGGGTCAGTCGCACTACAGAACAGCACCACTTCACCACCAATGACTGGGCCTCCATGCGAGACCTGTGTGCCCTGTTGCGCTGTTTCGAGTACTCCACCAACATGGCCAGTGGCGATGACACCGTTATCAGCGTTACAATACCACTTCTATGTCTCCTTGAGAAAACACTTAGGGCGATGATGGAACAGGAGGTGGCCCAGGAGGAGGAGGAGGAGGATGAGGAAGAGGGGTCATTTTTAGCACTTTCAGGCCAGTCTCTTCGAAGTGACTCAGAGGGAGGTTTTTTGCAACAGCAGAGGCCAGGTACAAATGTGGCCAGCCAGGGCCCACTACTGGAGGACGAGGAGGACGAGGATGAGGAGGAGGTGGAGGAGGATGAGGATGAAGCATGGTCACAGCGGGGTGGCACCCAACGCAGCTCGGGTCCATCACTGGTGCGTGGCTGGGGGGAAAGGCAGGACGATGACGATACGCCTCCCACAGAGGACAGCTTGTCCTTACCCCTGGGCAGCCTGGCACACATGAGCGACTACATGCTGCAGTGCCTGCGCAACGACAGCAGAGTTGCCCACATTTTAACCTGTGCGGACTACTGGGTTGCCACCCTGCTGGATCCACGCTACAAAGACAATGTGCCCACCTTACTTCCTGCACTGGAGCGTGATAGGAAGATGCGCGAGTACAAGCGCACGTTGGTAGACGCGCTACTGAGAGCATTCCCAAATGTCACAGGGGAACAAGTGGAAGCCCAAGGCCAAGGCAGAGGAGGAGCAAGAGGTCGCCAAGGCAGCTGTGTCACGGCCAGCTCCTCTGAGGGCAGGGTTAGCATGGCAGAGATGTGGAAAACTTTTGTCAACACGCCACAGCTAACTGCACCACCACCTGATACGCAACGTGTTAGCAGGAGGCAACATTTTACTAACATGGTGGAACAGTACGTGTGCACACCCCTCCACGTACTGACTGATGGTTCGGCCCCATTCAACTTCTGGGTCTCTAAATTGTCCACGTGGCCAGAGCTAGCCTTTTATGCCTTGGAGGTGCTGGCCTGCCCGGCAGCCAGCGTTTTGTCTGAACGTGTATTCAGCACGGCAGGGGGCGTCATTACAGACAAACGCAGCCGCCTGTCTACAGCCAATGTGGACAAGCTGACGTTCATAAAAATGAACCAGGCATGGATCCCACAGGACCTGTCCGTCCCTTGTCCAGATTAGACATTAACTACCTCCCCATAACCATATATTATTGGACTCCAGGGCACTTCCTCATTCAATCCTATTTTTATTTTCATTTTACCATTATATTGCGATGCTACCCAAAGTTGAATGAACCTCTCCTCTGCCTGTGTGCTAGGCCTAAATATATGCCAATGGACTGTTGCAGTGGTGGCTGACATGAAGCCTGATTCTCTGCTATGACATGCAGACTAATTCTCTGCTGACATGAAGCCAGATTGTCTGTTACGGGACCTCTCTCCTCTGCCTGGGTGCTGGGCCTAAATTTATGACAATGGACTGTTGCAGTGGTGGCTGACGTGAAGCCTGATTCTCTGCTATGACATGCAGACTGATTCTCTGCTGTCATGAAGCCAGATTGTCTGTTACGGGACCTTTCTCCTCTACCTGGGTTCTGGGCCTAAATTTATGAAAATTGACTCTTACAGTGGTGGGTGACGTGAAGCCTGATTCTCTGCTATGATATGAAGACTGATTCTCTGCTGACATGAAGCCAGATTGTCTGTTACGGGACCTTTCTCCTCTGCCTGGGTTCTGGGCCTAAATTTATGAAAATTGACTCTTACAGTGGTGGGTGACGTGAAGCCTGATTCTCTGCTATGATATGAAGACTGATTCTCTGCTGACATGAAGCCAGATTGTCTGTTACGGGACCTTTCTCCTCTGCCTGGGTTCTGGGCCTAAATTTATGAAAATTGACTCTTACAGTGGTGGGTGACGTGAAGCCTGATTCTCTGCTATGATATGAAGACTGATTCTCTGCTGACATGAAGCCAGATTGTCTGTTACGGGACCTTTCTCCTCTGCCTGGGTTCTGGGCCTAAATTTATGAAAATTGACTCTTACAGTGGTGGGTGACGTGAAGCCTGATTCTCTGCTATGATATGAAGACTGATTCTCTGCTGACATGAAGCCAGATTGTCTGTTACGGGACCTTTCTCCTCTGCCTGGGTTCTGGGCCTAAATTTATGAAAATTGACTCTTACAGTGGTGGGTGACGTGAAGCCTGATTCTCTGCTATGATATGAAGACTGATTCTCTGCTGACATGAAGCCAGATTGTCTGTTACGGGACCTCTCTCCTCTGCCTGGGTGCTGGGCCTAAATATATGCCAATGGACTGTTGCAGTGGTGGCTGACGTGAAGCCTCATTCTCTGCTATGACATGCAGACTAATTCTCTGCTGACATGAAGACAGATTCTCTGTTACGGGACCTCCCTCCTCTGCCTGGGTGCTGGGCCTAAATATATGCCAATGGACTGTTGCAGTGGTGGCTGACGTGAAGCCTCATTCTCTGCTATGACATGCAGACTGATTCTCTGCTGACATGAAGCCAGATTCTCTGTTACGGGACCTCTCTCCTCTGCCTGTGTGTGTGCTGGGCCTAAATATATGCCAATGGACTGTTGCAGTGGTGGCTGACGTGAAGCCTCATTCTCTGCTATGACATGCAGACTGATTCTCTGCTGACATGAAGCCAGATTCTCTGTTACGGGACCTCTCTCCTCTGCCTGTGTGTGTGCTGGGCCTAAATATATGCCAATGGACTGTTGCAGTGGTGGCTGACGTGAAGCCTCATTCTCTGCTATGACATGCAGACTAATTCTCTGCTGACATGAAGACAGATTCTCTGTTACGGGACCTCCCTCCTCTGCCTGGGTGCTGGGCCTAAATATATGCCAATGGACTGTTGCAGTGGTGGCTGACGTGAAGCCTCATTCTCTGCTATGACATGCAGACTAATTCTCTGCTGACATGAAGACAGATTCTCTGTTACGGGACCTCTCTCCTCTGCCTGGGTGCCGGGGCCTAAATATCTGAGAATGGACTGTTCCAGTGGTGGGTGACGGGAAGCCAGATTCTCTGCTATGGAACCTCTCTCCAATTGATTTTGGTTAATTTTTATTTATTTAATTTTTATTTTAATTCATTTCCCTATCCACATTTGTTTGCAGGGGATTTACCTACATGTTGCTGCCTTTTGCAGCCCTCTAGCTCTTTCCTGGGCTGTTTTACAGCCTTTTTAGTGCCGAAAAGTTCGGGTCCCCATTGACTTCAATGGGGTTCGGGTTCGGGACGAAGTTCGGATCGGGTTCGGATCCCGAACCCGAACATTTCCGGGATGTTCGGCCGAACTTCTCGAACCCGAACATCCAGGTGTTCGCTCAACTCTATTCACAATTTGTTTAGTGTCCCAACTTTTTGGGAATCCGGTTTGTATATTGAAAATAAACTTTTTTAAATAAAAAAATGAGGACATTGGAGTCTATTTCCATACGATGTAGCAAACCGTGTTATGTAGTAGATATGGAGCTGACTTGAGAACGTTATTAACAGGGTTGCCCTTTAAAATGTATTGAATTGTAACTATGGCACAAGTCACCAAGAAATTGCACCAGTTTGATAAGGCTCCATTCACACGTCCACAATTCTGTTCCACATTTTGCTGAACAGAATTGCGGACCCATTCATTTCTATAGGGCCACACGATGTGCTGTCCGGATCCGGAAATGTGGACCCGCACTTCCGGGTCCGCAATTAAAAATAGAACATACCCTATTCTTGTCCGCAATTGCGGACAAGATTAGGCATCTTCTATTTTAGTGCCGGCAATGTGTGGCGGAACGCACATTGCCGGTGTCCGTGTTTTGCGGATCCACGGATCCTGAAAACACATAAGGATGTGTGAATGGACCTTAAGGCTGATAAAAGGGAACAATATATGACATGAACCTTCACCGAGAAGAGGAACTTTAGCTGCAGGTTTATTGCTTCAAAGGTATGTTCACAAGGCGTATTTTTTCACATGGATTCCGACATGTATTCGGAGTGAAAATCCGAGTGAAATACGCTTGTATTCTGTTTCCTATTCCTTTACATGGGAAATCACACTGTATAAACTTGTCCGTGACTCATAAAAAGCATAAGTAACATGCCTTCATGATGCGGAATCTGCACAACGGGAAACTGCAAATCCAATGCAAATACAGATATTTTTCCAATGTGTATGTTGTCAGTCAGATGGACATACAGTCGTGACCAAAAGTTTTGAGAATTACATAAATATTGGAAATTGGAAAAGTTGCTGCTTAAGTTTGTATAATAGCAATTTGCATATACTCCAGAATGTTATGAAGAGTGATCAGATGAATTGCATAGTCCTTCTTTGCCATGAAAATTAACTTATTCCCCCAAAAACCTTTCTACTGCATTTCATTGCTGTCATTAAAGGACCTGCTGAGATCATTTCAGTAATCGTCTTGTTAACGCAGGTGAGAATGTTGACGAGCACAAGACTGGAGATCATTATGTCAGGCTGATTGGGTTAAAATGGCAGACTTGACGTGTTAAAAGGAGGGTGATGCTTGAATTCATTGTTCTTCCATTGTTAACCATGGTGACCTGCAAAGAAATGTGTGCAGCCATCATTGCGTTGCAGAAAAATGGCTTCACAGGCAAGGATATTGTGGCTACTAAGATTTCACCTCAATCAACAATTTATAGGATCATCAAGAACTTCAAGGAAAGAGGTTCAATTCTTGTTAAGAAGGCTTCAGGCCGTCCAAGAAAGTCCAGCAAACGCCAGGATCGTCTCCTAAAGAGGATTCAGCTGCAGGATCAGGGTGCCACCGGTGCAGAGCTTGCTCATGAATGGCAGCAGGCAGGTGTGAGCACATCTGCACGCACAGTGAGGTGAAGACTTTTGGAAGATGGCCTGGTGTCAAGAAGGGCAGCAAAGAATTGTGTGGGGTTGCTTCTCATCCAAGGGAGTGGGCTCACTCACAATTTTGCCCCAAAACACAGCCATGAATAAAGAATGGTACCAAAACACCCTCCAACAGCAACTTCGTCCAACAATCCAACAACAGTTTGGTGAAGAACAATGCATTTTCCAGCATGATGGAGCACCGTGGCATAAGGCAAAAGTGATAACTAAGTGGCTCGGGGACCAAAACGTTGACATTTTGGGTCCATGGCCTGGAAACTCCCCAGATCTTAATCCCATTGAGAACTTGTGGTCAATCCTCAAGAGGCGGGTGGACAAACAAAAGCCCACTAATTCTGACAAACTCCAAGAAGTGATTATGAAAGAATGGGTTGCTATCAGTCAGGAATTGGCCCAGAAGTTGATTGACAGCATGCCCAGTCGAATTGCAGAGGTCCTGAAAAAGAAGGGCCAACACTGCAAATACTGACTCTTTGCATAAATGTCATGTAATTGTCGATAAAAGCCTTTGAAACGTATGAAGTGCGTGTAATTATATTTCACTACATCACAGAAACAACTGAAACAAATATCTAAAAGCAGTTTAGCAGCAAACTTTGTGAAAACTAATATTTGCGTCATTCTCAAAACTTTTGGTCACGACTGTACTCTAAAGATCACGCAGTTTCTAAGTATAGCCACTAGATGGCACTTGATTCCACATTAGCAGTGAGATCTTCCTGCTGCATCCATATTTTGTCCACAATCATTTTATGAGATACATTTTATAAAGAAATTCAGTAATAGTTTATAATGGGGAATGTAGGACATCGTAAGATGCAGGGGCGTAGCTATAAGGGATGCAGGGAAAGTGGCTGCTTTGAGGCCCAAACTCAGAAGGGGCCCACGCAGGAGGAGGACTAAAAAGATTGTATTGTCAGGGCCCCCTCAACAGTATTATAAAATGAAATTATATACAGAGATACTGTTGAAGATGGACGAAGCGGCTTCCGATTATGGTCTGAGAGAACGATCTTGACTAACAACAGGAGTGGGGGTTGCACGGGAGGAGAGGGTTACAAAGAAAAGTCACTGGTAAGATGTGGTTATCATGACATATTACTTATCATCATAGTTGCAAGACTAAAACCTTCAGGATCACAGGTGCATATCCATGAGGCAAACATAATTACAAAAAACAAAATGGCTGCACACCATTAAATACACAAACAATAGAGCTAGGAAATGGGGGTCATTCTAGATAAAAGTGGTACAATACCGACTATAAATGAGTATACATGAATAATGGAAGCTCTTACGCACATACGTGTCGGGCCCATCTACCAGGAGTTAAGGTGGCTTCAGGAGATGGGTCCCTATCACTAAAGAAACTGCCTCACTTTAGACTTACTTAAAGAGGACCTTTCACTACTCTACAAACTAAAATCTAACTAGATCAGTGGGCAGAGCGGCGCCCAGGGGTCCCCCTGCACTTACTAGTAAGTCTGGGCGCCGCTCCGTTCGCCCGGTATAGGCTCCGGTGTCTGCGCTCCCTCTGACTGATTTCTTGTAGGAGGCGTGTCCCTTGCTGCACTGCTGGCCAATCGCAGCGCACAGCTCATAGCCAGGCTTTGAGCTGTGCGCTGCGATTGGCCAGCAGTGCAGCAAGGGAACACGCCTCCTACAAGAAATCAGTCAGAGGGAGCGCAGACACCGGAGCCTATACCGGGCGAACGGAGCGGCGCCCAGACTTACTAGTAAGTGCAGGGGGACCCCTGGGCGCCGCTCTGCCCACTAATCTAGTTCGTTTTTAGTTTGTAGAGTAGTGAAAGGTCCTCTTTAAGCCTAAAATATTCAGGGCAGTGTAGGAACCAGCTACAAACATATTCTGCTCAGAAGTCCCAGGTAGATGGGCGTGTCCAGTCGGTATTGTACCACTTTTATCTAGAATGACCCCCATTTCCTAGCTCTAATGTTTGTATATTTAATGGTGTGCAGCCATTTTGTTTTTGTAATTATGTTTGCCTCATGGATATGCACCTGTGATCCTGAAGGTTTTAGTCTAAATTTTCTTGCAATATGTCTAGCCTTTTAGACTGGACACGCCCATCTACCTGGGACTTCTGAGCGGAATATGTTTGTAGCTGGTCTCTACACTGCCCTGAATATTGTAGGCTTAAGTAAGTCCAAAGTGAGGCAGTTTCTTTAGTGATAGAGACCCATCTGCGGAAGTCACCTTGACGCCTGGTAGATGGGCCCGACACGTATGTGCGCTAAGAGCTTCCATTATTCATGTATACTCATTTATAGTTGGTATTGTACCACTTTTATCTAGAATGACCCCCATTTCCTAGCTCTAATGTTTGTATATTTAATGGTGTGCAGCCATTTTGTTTTTTGTAATTATCATCATAGTTGTAATACACATACAATAACAACAATAACCTAATCCCTAATTTATGTATTGTATTTGTAAATAAAACTACACCATGAAACACTATGACCCCACAAATATGTATCCAATTTATGTTACTACACCGAGGAACACTTAATTACAGACAGTCTCATAAAAAACTGGAATTGTTTGCAACTATCTACACATTCTTATGTTTCTTACAGTTCATTCTTGAAGAAACAAGCATTAGGAAAACTGGGATATATGACACAGCATGTCTGGTAACGTCATGCATTATGAGGGTCATTTATCAAACTGATGTAAAGTAGAACTGGTTTAGTTGCCCATAGCAACCAGATTCCACCTTTGATTTTAGACTGCTCCTTTGGAAATTGAAAGGTGGAATATGATTGGTTGCTATGGGCAACCAGGCCAGTTCTACTTTACACCAGTTTGATAATTGACTCCTGTATGTACATTCACATACTTACAATATGTGATACATTCTTTGCTTATGTATGACAATTACGCGTAAGGAGTCTCTTGTTTGTTTTAATACTAGTGAATTTAGAATTTTCTGTGCTGTTCTTCATGTTCATCTGCAGACAAGACATGATATTCTCCATGCAGTACTACCAAATAGTCCCTAGGTGGCTCTAGGCTGCCAATTTTATTTGGGTTCCTCAGAATCATCTCAAGAAATTGAATTTATGTAGTGGAATAAAATGTTACAGTCAAGAAGGTAATTTAAGAAATTGTTAGTGCTATGCTGCTAGTTCAATCTCTAAATTTTCCATTTAATGTCCCTTTATACAGATTTTAGTTGCCACATACTTGATATTGAAATTCAGAGATGTGCTCTGTGGCCATGCAAGACAACCACAGATCTGGGAACCTGAGTCTGTTTTACAGGATTGATTGTAACATCTTTATTAGAGATTAGCGAATTTCATATTTTGAAATGTATTCACGCTTCGTTTGGTGGTAAAAGCAGAATTGCGTTATGGATTCCGTTACCACGGACCATAACGCAATTCTATGACGGAATACATAACGGAATGTCTTTAGAGGCATTCCATTATTCATTCCGTCATAATAGAAGTCTGCAAAACGAATCCGTCCCATTTCCTTTATGCAGGGGAGTCCTCCCTGCACGGCTATCCTCCCTCCCGACCTCCTCCCTCTCCCTTTGTCCTCTCCCTATGTCCTCTGCCTATGTCCTCTCCCCACTGCCCGCTGCTGGACAAACCACCCCCCTTTCCCCATTGGACCACTGCGCTGCTGTGGCAGCATCCCAATGGTTACCTTCAGGGCCGGCGTCAGAACCCGGCATACCCGGGCAAGTGCCGGGGCCCACTGTAAGTTAGGGGGCCCACTCGTCTCCGCGGCGGCGGCCCCTTTCACATTTTTACATACAGCCATACAGGTTCATTCATGCTGCACAGCGCCCGCCGCCCGGCCCCTCTCTCACATGATCTTCTGACTCCAGGCACTGCAGGCAGTTTCCATAGCAGCGCACGCCGCACAGATCATCATCGGAGTCTGACTGCTGTAAGCCCGCCCTCAGCCAGCAGCAGAAGATTCAGAACTTGAAGACAGGACTCATAGCCGAGCCCAGAGCGGGAAACCTGGCTCCCAGGCAGGCCAGCCCAGAGGAAAGCTGAATGCTGCTGCTGCTGGACTCGGTTTAAATTTAGGAAGAATTCAGGTGAACTAGTAAGTTAGAAACTGTCACTAAACACTCACAGACACAGACTAAGATCAGTTCTTGTAGTATGACATGAGGGGCCTGCCGTCTGGGGGCTGGGCTATCTACAGTGTCACTAGACTAGTCTACACCAAAACACCTAAATAAAGGCTCAAAGGAGCCAAAATTTATATAAAGAACAATTACCATGTGTTGCACTTGCTTTGCTCTTGCTCAGCATCAGCAGCACACATGCCTGTAAGGCCGAATGCACACTGCCGTGAGCGGTCCGTGGTATCCCGGCCTGGCATCCTTCTGAGAGCAGGAGCACAAGGCGTCATTGGTTGCTATGACGCCGTGCGCTTCATGCCGCCACTGCACTACAGTAATACACTTGTATGATCTATACCAGTGTATTGCTGTAGTGCAGCGGTGGCATGAAGCGCACGGCGTCATAGCAGCAACGAATGACGCCGTGCGCTCCTGGCTCTCAGCAGGATACCAGGCCGGGATACCACGGACCGCTCACGGCAGTGTGCATTCGGCCTAAAACACAATGTAAACTATAAGAAAATACCAGAACGCATGAAATCAATTATACAGTTTATTGCCAAAAATTCATAAGAGGAAATTTTCCTCTTATGAATTTTTGCCAATAAAGTGTATTATTGATTATTATTTTCTTATAGGAGTTTATGTTTTAGGCCTCATGCACACAGGTGTTGTGTGCCCATGGCTGTATTGCGGCCCGCATACGGCAGGTCCGCAACGCAATACACGGGCACCGGCCCATGTGCACTCCGCATCACAGATGCAGACCCATTCACTTGAATGGGTCCGCAATCACAGAGATGCAGAACGAACGCATGGATCGGAACCCCACGGAAGCACTATGGAGTGCTTCCATGGTGTTTCTGGCCGTGCCTCTGCACCCCAATAAAATAGAACTTATTAAAAAAAATTGCGGGGGCGGACGGTTAACGGACCCATTCAAGTTGAATGGGTCCGGATCCGTCCCGGCCGCTGCACGGACGTTGCCCGTGCATTGGGGACCGCAACGGATGCACAGTGGCCGTGTGCATGAGGCCTAAGGGCTCTTTCATACGAGCGGATGCCGTGCGGGTAATCCACTGCATGAAAGACAGCCAAGCCCCACTCCGGACAGCAGAGACACGGAGCAGTAACATGATTGATAATGCTCTGTTTCTCTGTGACATTTTTACTTTATAATCACGGTGAGATACAGCTGTCACTGATTTTGTAGTAAAATGATCACAGAGAGGCAAAGAGCATTATCAATCATGTTAATGCTCCGTGTCTCTGCTGTCCGGGACGGGGCTTGGCTCTCTTTCACGCAGCTGATTACCCGCACGGCATCTGCTCGTATGAAAGAGCCCTTAGGCCCCTTGCAGACTAGCGTTCCTCCTGCAGCAAGTCCACATAGCAGCACCCGGCCTGACCTCCCAGCGCTGCCAGAGGTCACATAGCATTATAATGATTTATGATTTAACCCTTAAAGTTCTGGAATGTATTGGATAACACTGGCATAATGCTGTTAGCATCATCTAATACATTCCAGGACTCTAGGGGTTACATAGCATCATAAATCAATATAATGCTATGTGAATCCCATCAGTGCTAGGAGGTCCGGCTGGGTTTTGCGATGTGAACTCGCTGCGGGAGGAACGCTCGTCTGCAGGGGGTCTTAGCACAGGGGGGGGCCACTGAGGCTTTTTCGCCCAAGGGCCCACATGAACCTGGAGCCGGCCCTGGTTACCTTGGCAAACGGGATTCCGGCTTGCTATGGTATATCTGAACCTGATCAGGTTCCTGCTAAAGGCAGGAACCTGATCAGGCTAAGTGTACATGCAAAATACACTGCATTACACTATGCAGTGTATTGCAGATGCATCAGACCCACTGGATCTTCAAGACAAGAACCAAGTGGGTCTGGGTCAAAAAAGTGTGGAAAAAAGTAAAAACATACTTCTAACTATAATACACACATATATATATATATATATATATATATATATTTGTGGTCAGGGCGACGGCCCTTGAACGTACCACTCAGGGCTTACCGAGGGCTGGTTAATGCCGGGAGCCCGGAGCGAGGGTAGGCCTAAAAGGGGGCCTACCCCAATAGACCTAAGAGAAAAGGGGAGGGAGGGGTACCTGGCTGCACGTCCCGTCTGTTACTCCCGCCGAGGCTTATAAAGGCAAAGGGGGCGTGGCCTCAGCCCCTCCCACAAATACAGGCTGCCCGGCAGCCTTAACCACTTGTGGTCAGGGCGACGGCCCTTGAACGTACCACTCAGGGCTTACCGAGGGCTGGTTAATGCCGGGAGCCCGGAACGAGGGTAGGCCTAAAAGGGGCCAAAAAGGAGACATAACATACTGTCAAACACTTTATTGTAGCATTACAGGGCTAGAGAACAGAACGCATCACGAATCTCGGATTGGGGATTTGGTACATATCTGGAGAAACAAGATGACCTCCACCGCCCCATACTTCTGATGACATGCGGTGGAACTTTGAGCCTAGAAGCGGCTGAGGCTGCCCCAATGCGAAAGGAGTGGCCTGATATGGCCTTGGGGTCCTGCCCCAACCCTGCAACCAAGGAGCGGACATGGGACATGAACTGAGAGGTGGACAATGGACCCCCCTTAAAGGGAAGTAAAGGACTATCTGGCGCCGCCGCCTGCAGCCCTGAAGATAATTGTTGCAGCGCCTTGACCGGGCACCAGTCGTTGTGCGAGGGGTAAAACCTGACCAGAGTAGGAGGTCCTGTCTGGGCGGTCTTGGTGGCCAGGATGCTTAGTATGAAATGGTCGTGATGCCAGGTCAAGTGCTGCTTCTGAAGATGCCGGCTGTTCCTGCTGGCAGTGGTGAATTCCCCCAGCCGGAGGAACCCGTAAAACCCCAGGTAAAGGGCGGCTTTAATGATGGTGCTAACCAAGGGCCCAAAAGGATTACCATCCAGAGCCACGGACAACTGCCTAAACAAGGCGCCGGACAGGGGTTGACGGACCACGGGCCTACTTGCACCGGCTTTCTCGATGCCCCTGAGCGTGGCCTTGATGTCCTGTGACGTGAACAAATATACCCGGGCAGGGTTGTCCAAGGTGAACTGATGCTGAATCCCTGCCAAGTAAAGGCGGATGGTGTTGTGCGCGAGGCTGAGGTTAGTATGACAATGCGCGATAAACGCCATCATGAATGATACGTCATCCACGTTGCCTTGAGGATGATTCTTGGCAAAAACCTTGTAGAGGTTCCAGCCTGTGCGATAATTCCTGACTGTGTTCTCAGAAAGGCTCTGGTGCAAGAGATCTTTGGCTGTCCTGATCAAAGACGTTAATCCCACACCAGGTCGCTGTAGGCTGGAATGCCCGCCCCAGTTGCGTCTGCCTGCGGCATAACCTGAAAAAAGACATTGGCGTTAAAACGGGACAGTGCATCTGCAGTCGTATTCATGGAACCCTGAATGTGGGAGCATTCAAAGCAAAAGTTGTGTGTCATGGACAGCCACACCAACTTGCGCATGAGGGCCATGATCTTTGGGGATCTAGCTCTGCCAACCCGGATGATGTCAACCAAGTCCTGACTATCAGTAATAAACAACACCCTTGAGTCTGACCAGTCGTGAGCCCATACATGGGCCGCTGCCACCAAAGGATATAACTCCAACAGGGGGGATGACCGAAGAGCCTCCCTGTCCCCTGAGATCTGAGATGGCCAGGCACCGGCCAGCCAATGGTTGCCAAATATAGCTGCAAAGCCCTTGGATGCAGCTGCGTCTGAATAAATCGTGGGAGAGGACGAATCCCGGGGGGGAATGAACAACCGTATCCCATTCCATGAAGACATGAATGAATTCCACATGGACAGGTCCGCCATGGCCTGTTGGTCCAGCCGAATGACACTGTCTTGTTCTGGGGCTGATGGTAGGAGCAGCAAGAGCCGGGAAACAAAGGTACGTCCCTGGAGCATAATTCTCATGGCAAAGTTCAGCCGGCCCAGCAATGATTGGAGATTCGTCTTGGTCAGGAAGCCGGCCTTGGACGCCTCCAGGATGGCCAATCGTATCTGCTGCAACTTCTCCTCGGGGAGCCTTGCTTCGAACTTCACTGAGTCCAGGATGACCCCCAGGAAGGTGATCGACTTGGAAGGACCTACTGTCTTCCCTGCGGCGACAGGAACCTGGAGGGCCGCAAATAACTCCAGCAGGAAGGACAAGCTGGAGGGCTGCCGGGCAGGATGTTCCACCAGCAGGAAGTCGTCCAGGTAATGGATGCAAATGTGTGCCTGCCCATGTTTGACCAGGATCCAGTGCAGGGCCTGGGCCAGACGGTCAAACAGCCATGGGCTGCTTTTTGAGCCAAACGTTAGGCGATTGGCAAAGTAGTACCTGCCTGCCCACATAATGCCGTAGTACTGCCATAGCTGTGGATGGATCGGTAGCAGCTTGAAGGCGTCCGCAATATCTGTCTTGGATAACCAGGCCCCCCTGCCTTGAGAATCAATAGAATGGCCTCATCGATAGAGGAGTACTTCATACTGAACTCTTCCGATGGTATCAGGGAATTAATACTGGGTATGTGCGACGAATGAGGAGCCGAGAGATCATAGATAAGTCTTCTTTTATTCAAGTCCTTCTTCGCCACCACTCCAATAGCGTTAACCCTCCATACTTCCCAGGGAATAGAATCAAATGGACCGATTAGGAACCCTTTCTCCAGCTCCAAGGAAATCGCCGCTTGTACGGCCTCTGGATCCTGTCTGGCAGAGAGGAGATTTTCACACTCCCAATTGGCATGCGGAAGGGCCACCAACCCCGTATGGAACCCTTCTGACAGACCGGTAAGTAGATGTGCCACAAACCGTTGATCATCATGCCCCTCTAGGAGTGCTCCCAGGAGATCCACGTTGATGTCGGTCAGTCATGCCAGTTTAGATGATTTTTTAGGACAGGCTGACCTCGGATGTGCCCGAAAGCAGACTGTGCACACGTGGGGGGCCCTGCACCCACTGAACATGCAGTGGCCGAAGTTAAAATTATTGCATATCTGGCTTTTGCCCAGATACACAATTGGCCTGCCAAACTTGTCCATGAGGATGGGATCCCTGGGGACTCCTGATGGACCCGGGATGGCTCTATCAGGAAGGGAGGCTGCCTCGTTGGGGCACCACTCCGTGGCATGAAAAATAGACTGGCATGAACCACAAGTGGGGGCTCGGAGCCCTGCAAAATGTCTGCAGAACAGCTCCATGTCTAGCACAGCCCAATTGGTCAAAAACTGAAACTGTGCTAGGGAGGCTGCGGCTTTCGCCGCGAAGGACCGATGGTAATCATAGAACGCCGAACGCCGATGGTAATCATAGAACGCCCAAATCGGTGACCTGATAAACATAGGCGTCCAGCTCCTCCCTCCTACTGGGCTGTGCCGAGCAAATGACGTCCCTGAATAAACTGAAAGCAAGTACAAACTCGGGAATGGACAGTTTGCGATTCAGTCGGGCGTCTTTGGACTTCATCACAACTGACACCTCCCCGCAATCAATGGTTCTGTGCTCGCTTGCATCATGGGACGCTATGAGGATAGATGCCAGGTTGACCTCTTTGCCTGCCAATATATCCCTCCTGATGTTCTCCGCCACAAAATGAGCCGGGACAATGGCCGGAGGAGTAGATGACATACCTGGGGAACCTGCCAATGGCCCTGACACCGCCGTCACGGGCGACACTACCTGCGAAGGGGTGGAGGCCCTGGACTCCAGCTCCATGACCCGGTGCTGGATGTCCGCTACCGAGGCCGCCAAACTCCCCATAGTGTCATTCAACTGGGCTAGCGATGCCTGGACGGAAGGTACTGCCATCTGCCCGCTGGATGGACCTGGGCTAGATACCAGCAGCCTATACAGTTCGGCTTTCTTGGCCGAAGCAGGGTGACTGATGCCCCTCCTATGCAACTCGGCCACCAATTTTGGAATTGTCCGCTGTTGGCCTCTACCAGAATGACCGCCCCTAAATTATGGCCGGCCAGACGGACCTGAATTGATACTCACCTGGTTATGGTTTTGCTGAAAACGACAAAGATACCGTACCGGAGGCCGAACCACCGACCGAGGTGGAGGCCTTGTATATGGGAAACCGAAGGCACCGAGACCCCAATGTGCTGCCGTATAAACAAGAACAAATATGAACATCTAACTGTACTGGGAAAAAACCCACCTGGTTGTGACTGGCCGTACCCCTGCCCCTAAGGGTAAATGAAAAACATGGCCTTAACGTACAAGGCAACAATGATGAGGACAGAAGAGCCAACAAACAGGATGACGTGCTCCCCCGGGCGTGCTGCTGGGTCATGCATTCCGCTATGGGCGGATGTGTGCCAAGATCGGTGAACAAGACCCCCTGGATGTGACTAGACAGGACACCATGCCGCCGAGGCGGCTGACGCGACACTGCCTGAACGCTTCAGACAGACGAGCAACAAGAGACGAGTAAGACAACCTGGACGTACCAGGTAGGACCACGTGCCACCGGGGTGGCGGACATACATTGCCTGAACGTTTCAAGCAGACGAGGAACAGGAGATGACACTGACAACCTGGTTGTTTCTAGGCAGGACCCCCCGCCACCGGCGTGGCAGACAAATTTTGCCTGAACGTTTCAAGCAGACGTGCCACAGGAGACGAGTATGGCCCACAGGATGTTCCAGGCAGGACCACCTGACACAAGAGTGACCAATGTAATGCTTGAACGCTTCAAGCGGCCGTACCACACGAGCTGGCAAGACACCCTGGAGATCCAGGCCGGACACCGTGCCACGAAGTGGCGGACATAACATTGCCTGAACGCTTCAAGCAGACGAACAAAAAAAAAAAACGAACATGACAAACCTGGAGTACCAGGCTGACCACCTGCCACCGGAGCGGCGGACGCCACAAGCCTGAACGCCTCAAGCAGACGTATCGCCATAAACAAATCGGCAACCTGGAGTTCCAGGCAGGACTACATGCCACCGGCGTGGCGGACGCAACAATGCCTGAACGCTTCAAGCAACGAACCACAAAAGACAAGTGACAACCTGGACGTTCCGGCAGGATCCCGCGCCACCCGGGTGGCTGACATAGTCGTGCCTGAACGTTTCAAGCAGCTGGGCAACGAGAGAGAGAGACGGATATGACAACATGCCAGGGTGTGGCGGACACCATACGAGACAAAATTGCCCGCGGCCAAACCCCCGTGCCACATACCATACTCGGAATGAAAAGAGGACGTGCCACCTACTGTAAGAAAGGACTCCTTGATGTGGAATGGAGCGTCGGATAAACGAGCCGGGAGAACACACTGCAATATGACGCATGACAACCAGTTAAATGTAATTTTCCCTTTTTTTTTTTTTTAACTACAGGGCCAGCCCCGCTTTCCCGCTGGAGCCACAGGCCTGCCAGAACGCAGGCAACTGCTGCTTCAGCCCGGAGAGCCCTCAATGAGACAAAAACCGCCTGCCTAACGGCACTAATGCAGGCCCCACCGGATGCCTGTTGGACCCAGGTAAAGTATGCAAATGGACCATGCACGCCCAAATGTATCTAGAGGAATATATGAAACATACGTACATGTGTACGACACACATGCTGTAGAAACAAATCTTTATAAACCCATCTATACATAAACATGAGTGTGAGATAACACTATGGAGGCATGATGTACTAGTCCAGAAACATGGAGTGAGACATGAGGACCACAGCAGCTCCCTGATGAACCAGCTACGTGCCTGATGCTGTGCACGTTCTGGTGCACATGTGCCTCAGCCCGCAGATCCCCGGCTGCAGCGGAGTTCTCCTGTGGAACAAGCGTTGCCAGGGGCGGGGCCGCTGAGCATGCCTAGCGACCAGCACCCGCGGCCGCCCCCGGAACACACGCCCGTACTCGATCCGCCTGTGCCGGCCGGCCTGCCACTAGGAAGCGAGCAGTGCCCCCCCAGCGTGTCCGCGTCATCCCTCGTAAGCAGCGAGGACCTGATCAGCCGTGCGCCGCTCCCCGCACTGAGGTAAGGACCTGACCAGCCCCGGGTTCCTTGCTTACCTGAGCCACCGAAAACGAGCCGAAGCCGGTCCCATACTTACCCAGACCGAGGCTTGCGGGAGCAGGACGTGCAGGAACCAGACGAAAACCGTAAGTACCAGGTACCTGGCTGCACGTCCCGTCTGTTACTCCCGCCGAGGCTTATGAAGGCAAAGGGGGCGCGGCCTCAGCCCCTCCCACAAATACAGGCTGCCCAGCAGCCTTAACCACATATATACAGTCGTGGCCAAAAGTTTTGAGAATGACACAAATATTAGTTTTCACAAAGTTTGCTGCTAAACTGCTTTTAGATCTTTGTTTCAGTTGTTTCTGTGATGTAGTGAAATATAATTACACGCACCTCATACGTTTCAAAGGCTTTTATCGACAATTACATGACATTTATGCAGAGAGTCAGTATTTGCAGTGTTGGCCCTTCTTTATCTCCTCTGCAATTTGACTGGGCATGCTCTCAATCAACTTCTGGGCCAATTCCTGACTGATAGCAACCCATTCTTTCATAATCACTTCTTGGAGTTTGTCCGACTTAGTGAGTTTTAGTTTGTCCACCCGCCTCTTGAGGATTGACCACAAGTTCTCAATGGGACCACAAGCAAGTTTTGTCACCTTACATCACAAAAAGTGTAACACCAAGTGATCAAAAAGGCGTATGTCCCACAAAATGGTACCACTAAAACTATTACCTCATCCCACAAAAAATTAGCCCCTACATAAGAAAATCTCTCAAAAAAAAAAAAAACTATAGCTCTCAGAACATGGACACATTAAAACATATTTTTTTTGTTTAAAAAAATGCTATTATTGTTTAAAACTTTAATAAATAAGAAAAAGTATACATATTAGGTATCGCCACGTCCGTAACAATCTGCTCTATAAAAATGTCACTTGACTGAACCCCTCAGGTGAACGCTGTAAAAATAAATAAATAAAAACTGTGCTAAAACAACACATTTTTGTGTTATAATGAATGATCAAAAAATCATATGTACCCATAAATAGTACCAATAAAACTGGCACCTTATCCCCTAGTTTCTAAAATGGGATCACATCTTGGGATTTTCTACTGTAATGGTGCATCAGGGGGGCTTCAAATGGGACATGGCATCTAAAAACCATGTGGATTTCCTTTTCTTCTGCGCCCTGCCGCGTGCCCATACAGCAGTTTAGGACCACATGTAGGGTGTTTCTGTAAACCGCAAAATCTGGGTAATAAATATTGAATTTTGTTTGGCTGTTAACCATCGATGTGTTAAAGAAAAAATTAGATTAAAATGGAAAATCTGCCAAAAAAGTGAAATTTAAAAATTTGATCTCCATTTTCCTTTAATTCTTGTGGAACGCCTAAAGGGCTCTAATTTTACATGCCATAGGTTTCAGAAATAATCTAAAAGAGCAGAGGGGAGAGGGGACATCCCTGACGTGTTCCTCAAGTCAGGGAGAAGGGCGGCGAGTATTCCCATTGATTCGAATTCTGGATACAGGATTTTCATATAAAATCTGAACCCATCTGGAGAAGTGGTCACCCATTTTCACCCGAGTCAACACTCTCCAGACAAAGGGCCACTCCACCCTGTCAAAGTCTTTGGCCGCATCCAAGGACAGGATAGAGCAGTCCTCCCCCTCTCCCGTCTGTATGTTCAAAAAAGTTCTCCTTATGTTATCCTGTATATTCCTTTTGGGGATAAACCAAGTTTGGTCGACATGGATGACTTTGTGGATTACGGTTTTTAATCTGTTGGCTAGGAGTTTAGCGAGAATTTTGTAATCTGCATTTAACCACTTCACATCTTGGCCATTTGCCCCTTTCCTGACCAGACCTAATTTTGCAAAACTGACATATCTCACTTATATTGTAATTTAAAGTATTGTAAAGTATTATAAAGAAGAAGGAGGACTATCCGTCCCCTTCCTTAAAGGATACTATGTAGCTGCACAACTGAGATGGTGTATGAGAAACCGAAAGAATGATTGCGTACGGCTAATATTTAGGGACCATTGTAGACCCTGGGAAGATCTCTTTCATATTCTTGAAATTGGAACCATGGAGAAGAAAACAACAGAAAACCCGTTCAGTAGAATGCTTAGGGGTATCTGGAAACAAGTTAGGCTTATCATTAGACTATCCCAAGCGGTTCAGTTTACCCCTCTTTGGGGGAATGCTACTTTACCGCAAGTTAGGCAGTTAGCGGACATTGAATATTGGGAAAAACAGGGGATACGCTTAATTTCACAAGTTTTCGACAAAGGGTAGGTTAAACCGTTAACAAAAATTCTTCCAGACACCACACTTGGATTTATCGATATGTTTCGATATAAACAGTTACGACACGCTATATATCACACTTAAAATAAGAATTATTTAATTGTAGCACACAACACCTTCTTGGATTTTTGTTATGATACGACACTAAACACCCCAGCCACATCATATTTATGCAAAATTAAAATATGAATACACAAAGTTGATTACATTTAAAAGTGAAGCAAAATGGGAAAAAGACTTGCAAAGTAAAGAGCAGACCTCGTGGGATATTGTTTACAGAAATATTAAAAAGTCCACAGTTTCCCTTGCTCATACGTGGATTCTTCTGAAAATAATACACCTTTTATATTACACACCACTATTAATATCCACTATCTATAAAGACAAATAATTAAAATGTTATAAATGCCATAAGGATAGAGGTGATTATAAACACTTACTGTGGGAATGCCCATGTATAAAGGATTACTGGATTACAATATTTAGGAAATTGCAGATCAGCTCCCCCCTGAAATATGAAGCCTGTATTGAATATGTGATTCTTGGCAACCTCCCAGAGATTAATAAAAATAAAAAGGAGCAATTTCTCTAGTTTAGGGGTATAGCCCTTGCTAAGACTATAATCGTTAAGTATTGGGGCTCGATGAAATATCCATCATTCCAGGAATGGACGGAGTATATGGATAGGGTAAAGGAGTATAAACATATTCGTGCGCAGACAGAGGGGAATAAATTAGTTTTGTTGCGGATATGGGGCAATTGGAAATGAGAAACAGGCAATACTTAGAATTATGACATCGGTTCCGCGGAAATGGGGGTTTAAGGGAGGGATGGGAGGTTAAAGATAAGATGGAAATTTAGTATGTGATGACAACACGTTGTATTGTGTTCTTTTTTTATGAACTCTGTAAGCTGTAGATCTTCCCCTTTGGAAAATAAAAGTTTAATTTATAAAAAAAAAAAAAAAAATTATAGGGTATGTCACTGGGGTATTTTGGATTTGGAAACATTATACAGAGAGGCCCTGCTGACGCTTTGTTGACTCTAGATAACTTCTAGAAATTAAAGTGATGGGCGAGCACACTTCATTTGGATCATAAAATAAAATTTAATTAAATCACAAAGTTCAAACGTATCAGTCTAATTCAATAAAATACAATAAAATACACTGTTAATACCAATTCATTCATGCACAGATGAGGATAGTACAAAGGGCAATTGAGTCATATATACCCTGTAGCTCTGGTATGGCCAGAGTGCTAAACAGCATTAATGTCTTATCCGATCCACAGATGTTAAAATAGCGTTAATCCAGCAACAACTATCGATGATTATATAAAGGTATACAGGACAATTCAGTCTCTGGTCAACTGGATTACTTGGATTGATTCAGAAAACGCATGTAAAATCGTTGGGTGCAGATCTTGTGCACCTAATAGTGTGGTAGTCGACAGTCCCGTAGCTAGTATATTAACTTGGCTTTTGAGTTAAATAACTCCTTACCTCCCTCGTTGTATGCGGTGGTTTCTGATCGCTTTCAAACGTGAGTCGGGCAGCGCGGGATGTTTCCGGCGTCTTACTCAGCTGCAGCTGGCTTACCCGAAATCTCACGAGATTTCCAAGCGTGATTACCGTCTTCGAGGGAATATAGTATGCCTTTGGTATCGTCGCAATAAATATCAAAGTCCTGTGATCTAGTAGTATAGCATGGCCATGCTTAAGGTACTTTTCTTACAGGTGTGCGATCCACACCTGTAAGAAAAGTACCTTAAGCATGGCCATGCTATACTACTAGATCACAGGACTTTGATATTTATTGCGACGATACCAAAGGCATACTATATTCCCTCGAAGACGGTAATCACGCTTGGAAATCTCGTGAGATTTCGGGTAAGCCAGCTGCAGCTGAGTAAGACGCCGGAAACATCCCGCGCTGCCCGACTCACGTTTGAAAGCGATCAGAAACCACCGCATACAACGAGGGAGGTAAGGAGTTATTTAACTCAAAAGCCAAGTTAATATACTAGCTACGGGACTGTCGACTACCACACTATTAGGTGCACAAGATCTGCACCCAACGATTTTACATGCGTTTTCTGAATCAATCCAAGTAATCCAGTTGACCAGAGACTGAATTGTCCTGTATACCTTTATATAATCATCGATAGTTGTTGCTGGATTAACGCTATTTTAACATCTGTGGATCGGATAAGACATTAATGCTGTTTAGCACTCTGGCCATACCAGAGCTACAGGGTATATATGACTCAATTGCCCTTTGTACTATCCTCATCTGTGCATGAATGAATTGGTATTAACAGTGTATTTTATTGTATTTTATTGAATTAGACTGATACGTTTGAACTTTGTGATTTAATTAAATTTTATTTTATGATCCAAATGAAGTGTGCTCGCCCATCACTTTAATTTCTTGAATCTATTTTACTCTAGAGGGTGGGTGTCCCTCATTTTGGGCTAGTAGCACCTGTTCCTGAGTTCCGTCCACAGTGAGCCACCGCCCTACTTTATATACTAGATAACTTCTGCCTGATCGCACGTCCCTGTGACGTCCACCATCCATTTGGATATCTTCTCTATCAACTTTCGATGTTCTTTTCTGAGCCTACCATGTTGATCACGGTTATCGGCGAATTGGGGTTCCACGCCGGAGAGGGAGCGTGAGAAAGAGAGACCACATCCAAGGGAGGTTAATTGTTTCAAATTAAATGTGGAATGTGGAAATGTGGGAAAAATTATTGAAGCGCAAATGTAGGACAAATTATTGAAGCGCAAATGTAGGACAACTTGTTAAAGTTTAAGCATTAAATGAAAGGAAGTGGTGCACATCAATTAAAGAAGAATTTGTGGAATTTTATTCCCTGTCACCTATGCAGAGCAGGGGTTTCTATCCAGCAAAATTTGTAAAATGTCACCTGACAATGTAACAGACGATTTTTTGAAATTTATGTTCCTGCCACCTATGCAGAGGTGCCCGCGTGACATTCACCATCCATTTGGATATCTTCTCTATCAACTTTCGATATTCTTTTCTGAGCCTACCATGTTGATCACGGTTATCGGCGAATCAGGGTTCAAAGCCAGAGAGGGAGCGTGAGAAAGGGAGACCTCATCCAAGGGATGTCAATAGCTACAATAGGATGAAGCGGAAATGTGAGACAAATTATTAAAGCAGAAGGATCGAATGAAAGAGCCAATTAAAGATGCATTTTAGAAATTTAAGTCTCTGTCACCTATGCAGAGTAGGGGTTTTTCATTGCCAGAAATGGGTTAATGTCACCCACCAATGAAACAGATTATTAAAATAAATTATGTCCCTGTTACCTATGCAGAGCAGGGGTTTATTCACGTCCAAAATTGTAAAATGTCAACCCAAGAATGTAACATAAAAATTAGTGAAATCTATTAACCTGTCTACTCGGTAGAGCAGTGGTCTATGACAGAAAAATTTTGTTTAAAGTCACCCGAAAATATAAAACAAAAATTTATTAAGCTGTCAACTACCTGTCTACTAGGTATAGCAGTGGTATATCACACCCAAAAATTGGTGAATTTCACCCGAAAATGTAACAAACAAATTAGTGAATTTTTTTACCTGTCTACGAGGTATAGCAGTGGTATATCACAGCCAAAAATGTGTGAATTTCACCCGAAAATTTAACACACAAATTAGTGATTTTTTTTACCTGTCTACTAGGTATAGCAGTTACGCATGTTACGATCACGCTCCAGTGAGGGAATTAAGGACGATACATTTTCCTTGTAACGGGGATCCAGCAGCGTGGCCACCCCATAATCAGCACAAGTTAGAATGTGGGCAACTCGGCGGTCGTTGCAGAGGCACTGCAGCATGTAATCGCTTATGTGTGCCAGGCTGCCCAGAGGAAACAAAAAGCTGTCCTCTGTGGGAGGTGCCCTGGCTGGACAATTGTGTACCTGGCTTTTGTGGGTTCAGGAACACACCCTCGGAGCCACTTGTGAATGACTGACCGGAAACCCTACGAAATGATTCCTCTTTCTCCTCCTCCTCCTGTGCCACATCCTCTTTCAACACCGCCAGCAGCGTTTTTTCAAGGAGGCATAGAAGTGGGATAGTAACGCTGAGAACGGCTTTATCGGCACTGGCCATGATGGTGGAGTACTCGAAACAGTGCAACAAGGAACACAGGTCTCGCATGGAGGCCCAGTCATTGTTTGTGAAATGGTGCTGTTCCGCATAGCGACTCACCAGTGCGTGCTGCAGTTGAAACTCCACTATCGCCTGCTGCTGCTCGCACAGTCTGGCCAGCATGTGCAAGTTGGAGTTCTACCTTGTGGGCATGTCGCATATGAGGCGGTGAGCGGGAAAACTGAAGTTACGCTGCAGCGCTGACAGGCGAGCAGCAGCAGGGTGAGAACACCAAAAGCGCGCACAGACGGCCCGCACTTTATGCAGCAGCTCTGACATATCGGGGTAATTTTTAAGCAATCTCTGCACAACCAAATTCAGCACATGCGCCAGGCAAGGAATGTGCGTCAAATCGGCTAGTCCCAGAGCTGCATGAGAGAATGAGATTTCACACATTATCACACACTACCAGGCCGGGCTTGAGGCTGACTGGCACCAACCACTCATCGGTCTGTTGTTCAAGGCCCGTCCACAGCTCATTTGTCCCCCAAACAAATACGTTTTAAAACTGCCTGCTGTTGTTTTCCCCTGGCTGTACTGAAGTTAGTGGTGAAGGTGTTACACTGACCGGATGAGGAGCCGGTAGAGGACGAGGAAGCAGAGTAGGAGGAGGAAGCAACAGGAGGCAAACTGAAGCACCCTGCAATCCTCATGATGGAAGGACACGTGGCAAACTGCTATCCGCATCAGGCCCAGCCACCACTGTATTTACCCTGTGTGCTTTTATGGAAATATAACGTCCCTGACCGTGCTTACTGGTCCATGTATCCTTAGTGAGGTGCACCTTGCCACAGATGGCATTGCGCAGTGCACACCTGATTTTGTCCCCCACTTGGTTGTACATGGAAGGGATGTCTGGAAGTAGTGCCGGTGGGCACGACGTACTGTGGGACAGCCACCGCCATAAGGCCTTTAAAACTCTCTGTCTCCACCAGACCTAATGACATCATTTCAAAGGCCAGTAATTTAGAAATGCTGGCATTCAGGGCCAGGGATCGCGGGTGGGTAGGGGGGTACTTCCTCTTCCGCTGCAGTGTTTGGGAGATGGAGAGCTGAATGCTTCCGTGGGACATTGTGGAGATGCTTGGTGACCCAGGTGGTGGTGTTGCTGGCAGATCCTCTGTTTGCGGGATGGCAGGTGGCATGGTCACTCCAGAGGTGTATGAAAATGCCGAGACTGCAGCAGAAGAGGAAGCAGGAGGAGCCAGAGACCTTTCTTGTTTTTTGAGGTATCTTCTCCACTGCAGCTCGTGTTTTGCACTTAAATGCCTGGTCATGCAGGTTGTTCTCAGGTTGAGAACATTGATGCCTTGCTTCAGGCTCTGATTGCACTGCGTGCAAACCACTTGTGTCTTGTTGTCAGCACATTGTCTGAAGAACTGCCACGTCAGGGAACTCCTTGGAGCTGGCTTTGGTGTGATCGGTCCCTTGCTGCGGTGAGCAGTAGCAGGGGTACTGTCTAGGAAACGGCCTCTCCGCTTTTGCACCCTGCTCCCTCTTCTGCTGTTCTGGTGGCTCTGTGCGACCACCGCCTCTTCCTCCGAACTACACAGGTCACTCGCATAACCTTGATTCCATGTGGGGTCGCGGACCATATCGTCCTCCACATCATCTTTCACCCAGTCTTCACCCCTGCCCTCCTTGTCAGTCTGCACACTTTCAAAAGCCCCAGCAGTTGGCACCAGTGTTTTTCGTCATCATCTATGTAGATCGCTGAGTTCAATTGTAGTTCTGATAACAGATTCTGTCTCATTCTCTCCCTCACAGCAGCAGCATCATCCTTTCCCTACACTAAGCACAGCAGAGTGACGTGCAGCGCTATGTGACTCCAGCTTATATAGAGGCTGGGTCACATGCTGCACTGGCCAATCACAGCCATGCCATTAGTAGGCATGGCTGTGATGGCTTCTGAGGTCACACAGTTAAACGCTTGTTGATTGGCTGCCCTGCAGCCTTTCAAAAAGCGCTAAGAAATCACCGAACGCCGAACCCAAACTTTTACTGAAATGTTCGGGTTTGGGTCCGGGTTCCAAAAATCCTAAAGTTCGGTACGAACCAGAACTTTACAGTTCTCGTTCGTTCAACCCTAGTCTGACAAACTGTCTCCGGCCACTAGACCTAAAAAGAACAATCTTACTTTCATCAGTCCACAAAATGTCTCTTTAGGTCAGTCAATGTGCTCTTTGGCAAATTTTAACCTCTTCAGCACATGTCTTTTTTCCAACAGTGGGACTTTGCGGGAGCTTCTTGCAGATAGCTTGGCTTCACATACGCGTCTTCTAATTGTAACAGTACTCACAGGTAACTTTAGACCTTTTTTGATCTTCCTGGAGCTTATTGTTAGCTGAGCCCTTGCCATTTTGGCTATTCTTCTATCCATTCGAATGGTAGTTTTTCGCTTTCTTCCATGTCTTTCAGATTCTGGTTGCCATTTTAAAGCATTTGCGATCATTTTAGCTGAGCAGCCTATCATTTTCTGCACTTCATTATATGTTTTCCCCTCTTCAATGAACTTTTTAATCAAGGTACGCTGTTCTTCTGAACAATGTCTGGAATAGGGCAATAATTGCCACCTGTTTTTCAAAGACTGAATGACCTCACTCATTGAACTCACACTGCTATTATTTTGAACATGTCCCTTTCAATTAGTGATTCAATTACACAGAATCAGCATCATGCATGTCATGACTGTTGGGTCTGTTGGATTTCTATTACTCTACTACACCTGCTAGTAAATTATTTGCCATGTAGAAATATAATTTTTACCAAAAACAGGGATTGATCAAGTTAGTGATGTCTGACTGCTATCATTTTGAACACAACTGTATGTATATATATATATATATATATATATATATATATATAGATATATATTGTGGGGATTTGCTGTTGGAGTTAGTGGAGTTAGGATAAGCAGGTGCAGTACAGAGGCAAAATACAAGTTCGTAATTTAAACTTCAGTGTTTATTCACACATGATGCCAAAAACAAAACGTGACTTTTGCAGTGTTGGTGTTACTTCACACCCAATGGCAAGTTAATAAAACAAAAGTCACCTTGGTGGCAGTTCTGCCTCAGAAAGTTTAAATACAGGCTTTAGGCAGCCTGTTTCCCTGAAACACGGGTCTCTGCTCTCCAGCCCAGCACAGGCCTCAGATCCAGCAAACAGACCTCCTGAGCTCTACTGTCAGACAGAGGTGATCCTCTCCACCTGGTAGTGCTGGCTGGTTTTCATGCCTGGCAAAATCCGGCCTGGAACGTAGGGAGTAGTCGCCCACCCAGCATTTGACTACTCCCAGTAAGAGCCATCCTGGATCAGCTATTACAGCCGTGCTAAGTACCAAGGTGTCAAACAGCAACTGCTGCTGACACATTAAATCCGTCTCTTACTCCACCAAGGCTAGGAACCTCGGTGACACGCACCTATCATACCTCTCCCCTTTGTTCAACCCTGAGGCGGTGAACACATGCCATACAGTATACAAAACAACATACACTCTAAAACAACCATCTGGCGGAATGATAATAATATTGGACTTCTTCAAACCCAAGATAAGACAACCCCAAAAAGGGTTAAAGAGAAGTAATACCGAAGAGGACAGAGAGGGGGAGTCTGAAACCGGGAAACCAGAAGAAACAAAAAACATGAAGGTAACCATACAGAACCCACACAGTCCAAAGAGAAACAAAATTATGCAACAGTAAAAATATTCAACCTCTCTAGATTTAGCCTTTCCTCAGCCCTGTCCTTCAGAGAGGTCTGTCATTTTGCCCTGCTGATAAATTCAATGAATTTAAATTGTTTGTCGATCTTAATACATTTATCAGATATGTCACACTCTAAAGACATTTTGGCATTGGGTCCAGACAAACTACAACCAACAGAAAAGAGCAAGACCCAGTGATGACTGACACAACGGCTCATACCAGCTTAAAACCAAAATCTACCTTCAACCCCACTCATCACAGAGGGAACCACATTAACACTTTTCTCTCATTAGTCTCCAAAGACATTAGAAATATCAATAAAAATATCAAGATCAAGAATAACTTGACTAAAGACGAAAAAGACGCAATGACCGAGTCGAACAATAATGAACTCCTTGTCATCATAAATGAAGATAAAGGAGGTGAATTTATCCTACAAAATAAAACCGACTATATAAAAGAAGAAAACAGGATCTTAGATGACCCATTATATTAGGAATCCCTTTTTGTTAATCCACTCACAGAAGATGAAAAGAGCCTGGACCTCCTTCTGAAACAGGCCAAAGAAGGCCAAGTTTTGTATAAAAAAGAGAAGGAATATATAACTGTTGAACACCCGAGCACTGCACTCTCTTATCATTTACCGAAAGTACACAAGGACACTAGGAATCCACCAGGGAGACCAATTATTTCCGGGATAAATTCACTAACTAGTAATCTCTCTCTTATGTGGACATCTTTTTGCAAAAATATGTTGTGGACCTTCCCTCTTATTTAAGAAACTCGACACAACTCATCACTCTGCTGAAAGAGATCGAGTGGGAGCCACAATATAGTTGGCTGACACTAGAAGTGGCGGCTCTTTATTCCAATATCCCACATGAAGCGGGTATCGATACTGCAAGCCAATATTAGGCAACTGATTGTCATCTTTCCCCCAAACATAATTTTCTTTATTTTGGATGCCACTCACTTCATCCTCACACACAATGTGTTCTCATTTGAGAGAAAAATTTACAGGCAGCGGAAAGGGACCGCAATGGGGACACATTTCGCGCTGTGCTTCGCGAACCTGTATATGGGCCTTTTTGAAGAAAAATGTATCCATGACAGTTACCCCTGGTGGAGACAAGATCGTCTTTTACAAGCGTTACATTGACAATCTGATCCTGATTTGGAAAGGCACCAATGAGGAAGCCTAAGCCTTCATTTCCAACCTCAATACAAACACATGGAACCTCTCGTTTACAGCTAATGGGTTGACGTCATCTATTGAATACCTAGATATGGTCCTATACTCAGATGACAAAACCATCAGGTCCAAGACACACTTCAAAAAAGTCGATGGAATTAGTTACCTCGACTACAGAAGCGGCCACTATAAGAAATTGAAGGACAACATTCTGTTTAGCCAGTTTAAATGGATCAGGAGAAACTGTAGTGACAAGAGTGACTTTCTCTCTCAGGGCGAGCTCTTACGGTTTAGATTCATTAATAAAAAAAAAATTATAGAAGACGCCTTCATGCGAGCAAGCAATCAAAGCCAGGAAGAATGCCTTGAACATCAAAGAGAAGGGAACACCTCCAGAGACGGGGAACGCGAAAAAATATAAATCCTCATTCATCACCACTTATAATTAGGGATGAGCGAACTCGAACTGTATAGTTCGGGTTCGTACCGAATTTTGGGGTGTCCGTGACACGGACCCGAACCCGGACATTTTCGTAAAAGTCCGGGTTCGGGTTCGGTGTTCGTCGCTTTCTTCGCGCTTTTGTGACGCTTTCTTGGCGCTTTTTGAAAGGCTGCAAAGCAGCCAATCAACAAGCGTCATACTACTTGCCCCAAGAGGCCATCACAGCCATGCCTACTATTGGCATGGCTGTGATTGGCCAGAGCACCATGTGACCCAGCCTCTATTTAAGCTGGAGTCACATAGCGCCGCCCGTCACTCTGCTCTGATTAGCGTAGGGAGAGGTTGCGGCTGCGACAGTAGGGCGAGATTAGGCAGATTAACTCCTCCAAAGGACTTGATTAACTGATCGATCTGCAGCTGTGGATCATTGAGCTGCTGATCCTCAATTGCTCACTGTTTTTAGGCTGCACAGACCGTTTGTCAGTCTCATTTTTCTGGGGTGATCGGCGGCCATTTTGTGTCTTGTGGTGCGCCAGCACAAGCTGCGACCAAGTGCATTTAACCCTCAATGGTGTGGTTGTTTTTTGGCTAAAGCCTACATCAGGGTGAAGCTGTCACACCAAGTGCATTTAACCAGCAATAGTCTGTTCATTTTTTGGCCATATACAAAATCAGGGGCAAGCTGCGCCTGTCACCAAGTGCATTTAACCCTCAATGGTGTGGTTGTTTTTTGGCTAAAGCCTACATCAGGGTGAAGCTGTCACACCAAGTGCATTTAACCAGCAATAGTCTGTTCATTTTTTGGCCATATACAAAATCAGGGGCAAGCTGCGCCTGTCACCAAGTGCATTTAACCCTCAATGGTGTGGTTGTTTTTTGGCTAAAGCCTACATCAGGGTGAAGCTGTCACACCAAGTGCATTTAACCAGCAATAGTCTGTTCATTTTTTGGCCATATACAAAATCAGGGGCAAGCTGCGCCTGTCACCAAGTGCATTTAACCCTCAATGGTGTGGTTGTTTTTTGGCTAAAGCCTACATCAGGGTGAAGCTGTCACACCAAGTGCATTTAACCAGCAATAGTCTGTTCATTTTTTGGCCATATCCCAGTCTAATTCTGTCACTAAATCCATACCGGTCACCCAGCGCCTAAATACTAGGCCTCAAATTTATATCCAGCTAAATCTGTCCCTAGTGCTGTAGCTGGGCGAGTTATTTAGTGTCCGTTCAAGCACATTTCTTGTTCTGGGTTGAAATACAATTCCCAATTTAGCAATTTCATAATTTAGTGGTTCCTGCTATATCAGAGCTCTTTGAAATCTATCCCAAAAAGGGTATATAATATTGAAGGTGCACATAGGGTCATTCAGAGTAACTTCACACACACCCGCTACTGTGTATTTCCAAGTCTAATTCTGTCACTAAATCCATACCGGTGACCCAGCGCCTAAATACTAGGCCTCAAATTTAATTCCCTCTAAATCTCTCGTTACCCACCGCTGTACTGTTGTTGCTGGGCAAGATATTTAGTGTCCGTCAAAGCACATTTTTTGTTCTGGGTTGAAATACAATTCCCAATTTAGCAATTTCATAATTTAGTGGTTTCTGCTATATCAGAGCTATTTGAAATCTATCCCTAAAAGGGTATATAATATTCAAGGTGCACATTGGGTCATTCAGAATAACTTCACACACACCCGCTACTGTGTATTTCCAAGTCTAATTCTGTCACTAAACCCATACCTGTCACCCAGCGCCTAAATACTAGGCCTCAAATTTATATCCAGCTAAATCTGTCCTTAGTGCTGTAGCTGGGCGAGTTATTTAGTGTCCGTTCAAGCACATTTCTTGTTCTGGGTTGAAATACAATTCCCAATTTAGCAATTTCATAATTTAGTGGTTTCTGCTATATCAGAGCTATTTGAAATCTATCCCTAAAAGGGTATATAATATTCAAGGTGCACATTGGGTCATTCAGAATAACTTCACACACACCCGCTACTGTGTATTTCCAAGTCTAATTCTGTCACTAAACCCATACCTGTCACCCAGCGCCTAAATACTAGGCCTCAAATTTATATCCAGCTAAATCTGTCCTTAGTGCTGTAGCTGGGCGAGTTATTTAGTGTCCGTTCAAGCACATTTCTTGTTCTGGGTTGAAATACAATTCCCAATTTAGCAATTTCATAATTTAGTGGTTTCTGCTATATCAGAGCTATTTGAAATCTATCCCTAAAAGGGTATATAATATTCAAGGTGCACATTGGGTCATTCAGAATAACTTCACACACACCCGCTACTGTGTATTTCCAAGTCTAATTCTGTTACTAAACCCATACCTGTCACCCAGCGCCTAAATACTAGGCCTCAAATTCATATCCAGCTAAATCTGTCGTTAGTGCTGTAGCTGGGCGAGTTATTTAGTGTCCGTTCAAGCACATTTCTTGTTCTGGGTTGAAATACAATTCCCAATTTAGCAATTTCATAATTTAGTGGTTTCTGCTATATCAGAGCTATTTGAAATCTATCCCTAAAAGGGTATATAATATTCAAGGTGCACATAGGGTCATTCAGAATAACTTCACACACACGCTACTGTGCATTTCCAAGTCTAATTCTGTCACTAAATCCATACCGGTCACCCAGCGCCTAAATACTAGGCCTCAAACGCAGCCGCCTGTCTACAGCCAATGTGGACAAGCTGACGTTCATAAAAATGAACCAGGCATGGATCCCACAGGATCTGTCCGTCCCTTGTCCAGATTAGACATTAACTACCTCCCCTTAACCATATATTATTGGACTCCAGGGCACTTCCTCATTCAATCCTATTTTTATTTTCATTTTACCATTATATTGCGAGGCTACCCAAAGTTGAATGAACCTCTCCTCTGTCTGGGTGCCGGGGCCTAAATATATGCCAATGGACTGTTCCAATGTTGGGTGATGTGAAGCCTGATTCTCTGCTATGACATGCAGACTGATTCTCTGCTGACATGAAGCCAGATCCTCTGTTACGGGACCTCTCTCCTCTGCCTGTGTGCTGGGCCTAAATTTATGAAAATGGACTCTTACAGTGGTGGGTGACGTGAAGCCTGATTCTCTGCTATGATATGAAGACTGATTCTCTGCTGACATGAAGCCAGATTGTCTGTTACGGGACCTCTCTCCTCTGCCTGGGTGCTGGGCCTAAATATATGCCAATGGACTGTTGCAGTGGTGGCTGACGTGAAGCCTCATTCTCTGCTATGACATGCAGACTGATTCTCTGCTGACATGAAGCCAGATTGTCTGTTACGGGACCTCTCTCCTCTGCCTGGGTGCTGGGTAGTGTTGAGCGCGAATATTCGAAAAGCAAATTTTTTTCGCGAATATCGCAACTTCGCGATTTCGCGAATATTTCGAATATAGTGCTATATATTCGTAAAAACGAATATTCGTTTTTTGTTTTTTCCCCCCCCCACAAAATTACAGTACACATATAATTGATTGTTTCCCAAAGGTCCAACAGCTCAGATCTTACTCACATTGCCTAGAAAGTGATTGAGGCGCGAATCTTCGTAAGGCGATTTTATTAGCGCACATGCGAATATCGGCACGTCCCAGAACAGAGGCAAAGGGCTTTGCATTCATACATTAGTGAATTGAGTTGCGAATCTTCGTAAGGCGATTTTATTAGCGCACATGCGAATATCGGCACGTCCCAGAACAGAGGCAAAGGGCTTTGCATTCATACATTAGTGAATTGAGTTGCGAATCTTCGTAAGGCGATTTTATTAGCGCACATGCGAATATCGGCACGTCCCAGAACAGAGGCAAAGGGCTTTGCATTCATACATTAGTGAATTGAGTTGCGAATCTTCGTAAGGCGATTTTATTAGCGCACATGCGAATATCGGCACGTCCCAGAACAGAGGCAAAGGGCTTTGCATTCATACATTAGTGAATTGAGTTGCGAATCTTCGTAAGGCGATTTTATTAGCGCACATGCGAATATCTACACTTGTCCCAGAACAGAGGCAAAGGGCTTTGCATTCATACATTAGTGATTGAATTGAGCTGCGAATCTTCGTAAGGCGATTTTATTAACGCAAATGCAAATATCTACACTTGTCCCCAGAACAGAGAGGCAAAGGCCTGTGCATTCATATAGTATAGCACCATATTCGCGAATACGTAGAACTTCGTAAAATTCGATTTACGAATATTCGTATTTTTTATTTTACTTTCCACCTTACAGATTACATTGATCTGTACTCTGTCAACTACTGTCATCACCCCCCACTGTATCTCGATTGATTCCCAAAAGTCTCACATTCCCTAGAAAGTGATTGAGTTGCGAATCTTCGTAAGGCGATTTTATTAGCGCACATGCGAATATCTACACTTGTCCCAGAACAGAGGCAAAGGGCTTTGCATTCATACATTAGTGATTGAATTGAGCTGCGAATCTTCGTAAGGCGATTTTATTAACGCAAATGCAAATATCTACACTTGTCCCCAGAACAGAGAGGCAAAGGCCTGTGCATTCATATAGTATAGCACCATATTCGCGAATACGTAGAACTTCGTAAAATTTGATTAACGAAAATTCGTATTTTTTATTTTACTTTCCACCTTACAGATTACATTGATCTGTACTCTGTCAACTACTGTCATCACCCCCCACTGTATCTCGATTGATTCCCAAAAGTCTCACATTCCCTAGAAAGTGATTGAGGTGCGAATCTTCGTAAGGCGATTTTATTAGCGCACATGCGAATATCTACACTTGTCCCAGAACAGAGGCAAAGGGCATTGCATTCATACATTAGTGATTGAATTGAGTTGCGAATCTTCGTAAGGCGATTTCATTAGCGCACATGTGAATTTTGCATAGCATATGTATTATGCGATGCGAAAATTCGAATTATCGCATATGCGAAATAATAACGAATTTGAATAATCGCGAATATTTTACGAATATTCTTTCGAATATTCACAAAATTTCGCGAATTCGAATATGGGACATGCCGCTCAACACTAGTGCTGGGCCTAAATTTATGACAATGGACTGTTGCAGTGGTGGGTGACGTGAAGCCTGATTCTCTGCTATGACATGCAGACTGATTCTCTGCTGACATGAAGCCAGATTGTCTGTTACGGGACCTCTCTCCTCTGCCTGGGTGCTGGGCCTAAATATATGCCAATGGACTGTTGCAGTGGTGGCTGACGTGAAGCCTCATTCTCTGCTATGACATGCAGACTAATTCTCTGCTGACATGAAGACAGATTCTCTGTTACGGGACCTCTCTCCTCTGCCTGGGTGCCGGGGCCTAAATATCTGAGAATGGACTGTTCCAGTGGTGGGTGACGGGAAGCCAGATTCTCTGCTATGGAACCTCTCTCCAATTGATTTTGGTTAATTTTTATTTATTTAATTTTTATTTTTATTCATTTCCCTATCCACATTTGTTTGCAGGGGATTTACCTACATGTTGCTGCCTTTTGCAGCCCTCTAGCTCTTTCCTGGGCTGTTTTACAGCCTTTTTAGTGCCGAAAAGTTCGGGTCCCCATTGACTTCAATGGGGTTCGGGTTCGGGACGAAGTTCGGATCGGGTTCGGATCCCGAACCCGAACATTTCCGGGATGTTCGGCCGAACTTCTCGAACCCGAACATCCAGGTGTTCGCTCAACTCTACTTATAATCCCAATCACTAGGCCATAAGAACCATCCTTACAAAAAACACTGGCATAAACTAACAAATGACCCATATCGCAAAGGAAACATACCATCCAGACCACAGGTCACCTTCAGGAGAGCAAAAGCGTTAAAAAACATACTAGCACCAAGTAAGCTAAAAAAGAAGAAGGGGGTCACATCTTCAACCAGTGTGGGATGCTTCCCAAATTATGTTGGCAGTTACAAATGTAGTCACAATCTCTGCAAATGCTGTACCAGTATTTCAAACCAAGTACAGAATTTCAAGAGCAGCATACCAGGAGAAGAATTCCCCATAAAAATGTTTTAAATCTCTCCTCTGTATATATCGCTTATGTGCTTGAATGTGAATGTGGACTGCAATATGTGAGCCGTACCATCCAGTCCCCCAGAGAGCAACTGAACAAACATTGATTGAGGGGATACCTCAAGCACAGTGTCTCCCGACATTTCCTTTCTACCCACAACAAAGATCCTTTCAAATTGACCATCACACCCATTGAATGTATTACCGAAAACAATAGATTCAGAACACTGCAGAAAAGAGAGAGATGTTCTGGATCTTCAAACTACAGACCTAAGAACCATATGGATTGAATGAGAGCCTTAAAAGTAAGTGCTTTTAATACCCCTGAACCGGAATCAACACTATTCCAGGTACCATTTTCCTCCTCCTTCGTCCCCAGCATTAATTATCTTGCACCCCAGCATTATTCAAAACTGAGACAAATGCATGATATAATAATACTGGCAAATGCATAATATTATGTTACATCAATTCTCCAAATAGCAACTCTGGTCTATTATATAATACACACGTATATTGCCCATATGGGTGATATGAGAAATCGGCGCTAGGTGAGGAACTTAAAAGGTGCTTCCAATAGAGCTTAAATGCTTAATTAATTCTCCCTTTTTTATTGTGGGGTCTATGATCTAAAAGGTATGCTAGGATTACCCTGTCAGTTTCATATATATAAATATATATATATATATATATATATATATATACAGACGTGGACAAAATTGTTGGTACCCTTTGGTCAATGAAAGAAAAAGTCACAATGGTCACAGAAATAACTTTAATCTGACAAAAGTAATAATAAATTAAAATTCTATAAATGTTAACCAATGAAAGTCAGACATTGTTTTTCAACCATGCTTCAACAGAATTATGTAAAAAAATAAACTCATGAAACAGGCATGGACAAAAATGATGGTACCCCTAGAAAACACAGAACATAATGTGACCAAAGGGACATGTTAATTCAAGGTGTGTCCACTAATTAGCATCACAGGTGTCTACAACCTTGTAATCAGCCATTGGGCCTATATATATGGCTCCGGGTAATCACTGTGTTGTTTGGTGATATGGTGTGTACCACACTCGACATGGACCAGAGGAAGCAAAGGAAAGAGCTGTCTCAAGAGATCAGAAAGAAAATTATAGACAAGCATGTTAAAGGTAAAGGCTATAAGACCATCTCCAAGCAACTAGATGTTCCTGTGAGTACAGTTGCACATAT
This sequence comes from Bufo gargarizans, assembly GCF_014858855.1. Taxonomy (NCBI): domain Eukaryota; kingdom Metazoa; phylum Chordata; class Amphibia; order Anura; family Bufonidae; genus Bufo; species Bufo gargarizans. The sequence continues at coordinate 268,715,906 of NC_058085.1, read as the reverse complement.
TATTCATAAGTTTAAGATCCATGGGACTGTAGCCAACCTCCCTGGACGTGGCCGCAGGAGGAAAATTGATGACAAATCTAAGAGACGGATAATCCGAATGGTAACAAAAGAGCCTAGAAAGACTTCTAAAGAGATTCAAGGTGAACTTCATGCTCAAGGAACATCAGTGTCAGATCGCACCATCCGTCGTTGTTTGAGCCAAAGTGGACTACATGGGAGACGACCAAGGAGGACACCATTGTTGAAAACGAATCATAAAAAAGCAAGACTGGAATATGCCAAACTACATGTTGACAAGCCACAAAGCTTCTGGGAGAATGTCCTGTGGACAGATGAGACAAAAATCGAAGTTTTTGCCAAGGCACATCAGCTGTATGTTCACAGACGAAAAAATGAAGCATATCAAGAAAAGAACACTGTCCCTACTGTGAAACATGGAGGAGGCTCTGTTATGTTCTGGGGCTGCTTTGCTGCGTCTGGCACAGGGTGTCTTGAATCTGTGCAGGGTACAATGAAATCTCAAGACTATCAAGGAATTCTAGAGAGAAATGTACTAGCCAGTGTCAGAAAGCTTGGTCTCAGTCGCAGGTCATGGGTCTTGCAACAGGACAATGACCCAAAACACACCGCTAAAAACACCCAAGAATGGCTAAGAGGAAAAAATTGGACTATTCTAAAGTGGCCTTCTATGAGCCCTGACCTCAATCCTATTGAGCATCTTTGGAAGGAGCTGAAACATGCAGTCTGGAAAAGGCACCCTTCAAACCGGACACAACTGGAGCAGTTTGCTCATGAGGAGTGGGCCAAAATACCTGCTGAGAGGTGCAGATGTCTCATTGACAGTTACAGGAAGCGTTTGATTGCAGTGATTGCCTCAAAAGGTTGCGCAACAAAATATTAAGTTAGGGGTACCATCATTTTTGTCCATGCCTGTTTCATGAGTTTATTTTTTTACATAATTCTGTTGAAGCATGGTTGAAAAACAATGTCTGACTTTCATTGGTTAACATTTATAGAATTTTAATTTATTATTACTTTTGTCAGATTAAAGTTATTTCTGTGACCATTGTGACTTTTTCTTTCATTGACCAAAGGGTACCAACAATTTTGTCCACGTCTGTATATACAGTACAGACCAAAAGTTTGGACACACCTTCTCATTCAAAGAGTTTTCTTTATTTTCATGACTATGAAAATTGTAGATTCACACTGAAGGCATCAAAACTATGAATTAACACATGTGGAATTATATACATAACAAAAAAGTGTGAAACAACTGAAAATATGTCATATTCTAGGTTCTTCAAAGTAGCCACCTTTTGCTTTGATTACTGCTTTGCACACTCTTGGCATTCTCTTGATGAGCTTCAAGAGGTAGTCATCTGAAATGGTTTTCACTTCACAGGTGTGCCCTGTCAGGTTTAATAAGTGGGATTTCTTGCCTTATAAATGGGGTTGGGACCATCAGTTGCGTTGTGGAGAAGTCAGGTGGATACACAGCTGATAGTTCTACTGAATAGACTGTTAGAATTTGTATTATGGCAAGAAAAAAGCAGCTAAGTAAAGAAAAACGAGTGGCCATCATTACTTTAAGAAATGAAGGTCAGTCAGTCCGAAAAATTGGGAAAACTTTGAAAGTGTCCCCAAGTACAGTCACAAAAACCATCAACCGCTACAAAGAAACTGGCTCACATGCAGACCTCCCCAGGAAAGGAAGACCAAGAGTCACCTCAGCTGCGGAGGATAAGTTCATCCGAGTCACCAGCCTCAGAAATCGCAGGTTAACAGCAGCTCAGATTAGAGACCATGTCAATGCCACACAGAGTTCTAGCAGCAGACACATCTCTAGAACAACTGTTAAGAGGAGACTGTGTAAATCAGGCCTTCATGGTAGAATATCTGCTAGGAAACCACTGCTAAGGACTGGCAACAAGCAGAAGAGACTTGTTTGGGCTAAAGAACACAAGGAATGGACATTAGACCAGTGGAAATCTGTGCTTTGGTCTGATGAGTCCAAATTTGAGATCTTTGGTTCCAACCACCGTGTCTTTGTGCAACGCAGAAAAGGTGAACGGATGGACTCTACATGCCTGGTTCCCACCGTGAAGCATGGAGGAGGAGGTGTGATGGTGTGGGGGTGCTTTGCTGGTGACACTGTTGGGGATTTATTCAAAATTGAAGGCATACTGAACCAGCATTGCTACCACAGCATCTTGCAGCGGCATGCTATTTAATCCGGTTTGCGTTTAGTTTGACCATCATTTCTTTTTCAACAGGACAATGACCCCAAACACACCTCCAGGCTGTGTAAGGGCTATTTGACCATGAAGGAGAGTGATGGGGTGCTGCGCCAGATGACCTGGCCCCCACAGTCACCGGACCTGAACCCAATCGAGATGGTTTGGGGTGAGCTGGACTGCAGAGTGAAGGCAAAAGGGCCAACAACTGCTAAGCATCTCTGGGAGCTCCTTCAAGACTGTTCGAAGACCATGACATATTTTCAGTTGTTTCACACTTTTTTGTTATGTATATAATTCCACATGTGTTAATTCATAGTTTTGATGCCTTCAGTGTGAATCTACAATTTTCATAGTCATGAAAATTGTCACGAGGGTGTCAAGAGCCAAGCCTGACTCCGTTGTACCCGGGGTCAGGAGGTCGCAGCGGTTGGCTGCACACTCTATGTAAGGTAGGGATGTTTCCTTATTGTAGCTTTCTGGGTTTGCTTTGCAAATCCTTTTGGCTCACTCAGGGATCCATAGCTCCTTCTCTCAGCTGTTCCTTGTCCAGCACTCCCATCCTCCTTATATTCCCCTCTCACACTTCTCTGGTTGCCAGATATAGAGCTTCCTGCCTGGACATCTATTCTGACCCACTGGAGCTGTGTTGCTGCGTTTTGATTGTTGCTTTAGAACGCTACCCTCCGGATCCCTGTTGGACCTTTGTGGACAGTTGTTGTCGTCCACCTGGGTGTTTATGCTTGTCTGTGTTTGTCTGTCCTCTCCCTGGTGTTTCCCTCTTAGTGCAGTGGTGAGGACTAGCGATCCCACCGGCCCGTTCATTATCTAGGGTTCATTTCAGGGAAAGCCAGGGTTTAGGCACGTGATCGCCGCACGGGTGAGGAACCCGTCTAGGGACGTCAGGGCAGTCAGGTGCCAGCCGCAAGGAGAGTTAGGGGTCACCACCTTTCCCTCTCCCTTGGGGCAGGGCTTTCCCTGTGTTCCTCCCTGTGTGCGACGCCGGTCATTACATTATATCTGGCCCTTATTTTTGTGTAGGTTAAAAAAAACAAAAAAAAAAAAACATTTTTTTTTACCTACTTAGAATCCAGTATGGATCCAATTGTTGCTCTGTCCAAACAATTTCATGGCCTGTCTTTGGAGGTGGCAGGATTGAAGGCGTTGGTCCTCCAGCAACAGCAGCAATTACAACAGACCGCAAGCCCAGCGGTTGCTACTGGTAACCAGGTTGTTGTAGAACCCAAGGTCCCTCTCCCTGACAGATTTTCTGGGGGAAGGGACAAGTTTTTGACTTTCCGTGAGGCCTGTAAATTATACTTCAAACTGCGTCCTTACTCCTCTGGTAATGAAGAACAGCGGGTGGGTGTTGTTATTTCCCTGCTGCAGGGGGACCCGCAGTCCTCTTTACCTACTGATTCTCAGGCGCTTCGGTCAGTGGATGAGTTTTTCGGGGCCTTGGGTCTCATATATGACGACCCTGACCGAGTCGCACTGGCTGAATCAAAATTACGGAGACTCCTACAAGGAGAGCGGCCGGTAGAGGAGTATTGCTCTGACTTCCGTAGGTGGGCTACGGATACCCAATGGAACGACCCGGCTCTCAGGAGTCAGTTCTGCTCTGGGTTATCCGAAAGGGTTAAGGATGCGCTTGCATTGTATGAAACCCCCTTTTCCCTTGATGCAGTTATGTCCCTTTCTATCCGTATAGATAGACGCCTTAGGGACAGGTTGAAAAAACCGGAGCCATTGGTAACCCCTCCCAAGCAGCAGTTAGTCTGTACGGACTTAGACGAGCCTATGCAGCTAGGAGGTACTACTCGTCAGGTCCGTCCTCCTGAGGTTCGCCGTAGGCGTGGGGTTTGTTTTTTTTGTGGGGAGAGGGGTCATTTCATTAATGTCTGTCCTTCTTTCCTCAGAAACAAAAAACCGTCGGAAAACTACTAACCCCAGGCTGTGTGGAGGATGTCAGCCGGGGGGTATATGTTTCCTCTATACGAACATTGCAATTTGTGTTGCCAGCGGTTATTGTTTTTGGTGATAAGACAGAGACTATTTCTTTCTTTCTAGACAGTGGAGCAGGGGTAAATTTGATAAATGCCCATTTTGCCCGCACTATGGGTTTGTCTCTCTGTACACTACAGAGACCTATTCCCATATTTGCTATTGATTCTGCTCCTCTGTCTCAGAGAAATCTCACCCACATTGTTCATAATTTACACCTTCGGGTAGGGGATCACCATAACGAGATGCTCTCGTGTTTTGTTCTGGAGGGGCTTCCCGCTCCGGTAGTGCTGGGTCTTCCCTGGCTGGTAGCGCACAATCCAGTGGTAGATTGGCAGGCCAGGGAGATATTGGAGTGGAGTGAGCTGTGCAGAGAAAATTGCTTAAATAGCAATTGCTTAGTCGCCTCCGTAGCTACCCTACCTACATTTGTTTCGGACTTTGAGGACGTTTTTTCTGAAAAGGGTTGTCAGAAGTTACCACCTCATCGTCCTTATGATTGCCCGGTTAACCTTATTCCCGGCGCAAAATTACCCATCTTTCAGGTCCAGAGAGACAAGCCATGAAGGATTATATCTCCGAGAGTTTGGATAAGGGACACATCAGACCCTCTTCTTCACCCGTGGCTGCAGGGTTTTTCTTCGTTAAAAAGAAAGATGGGGGCCTGCGTCCTTGCCTAGATTTTTGTGAATTAAATCGGATAACCATCCGAGACCCATACCCTCTTCCTCTCATTCCTGACCTGTTTAACCAGATTGCGGGTGCTAGGTGGTTCTCCAAACTCGATCTTAGGGGGGCCTACAATCTGATTCGTATTAAAGAGGGGGATGAGTGGAAAACTGCTTTTAACACCCCTGAGGGGCATTATGAAAATCTAGTTATGCCTTTCGGCCTGACCAATGCTCCTGCCGTCTTTCAACATTTCGTTAATGACATTTTTAGTCATCTAATCGGCAGGTTTGTGGTAATATACCTAGATGATATCTTAATTTATTCGTCTGATCTGAGAACACATGAGGAGCATGTCAGACAAGTACTACAGGTACTACGGACGAATGAATTATATGCTAAAATTGAAAAATGTGTTTTTGCCGTTCAGGAGATACAATTCCTAGGTTATTATTTATCTGCGTCAGGTTTCCGTATGGATCCTAGGAAGGTCCAGGCAATTTTGGATTGGGATCTTCCTGAGAACCTCAAAGCACTACAACGGTTCTTGGGCTTCGCGAATTTCTATAGGAAATTCATTAAAAATTATTCGGTGATCGTAAAACCCCTTACTGACATGACTAGGAAGGGGACTGATTTTTCTAAATGGTCTGACGCCGCTAAAGTTTCTTTTGCCTCTCTAAAAGAGAGGTTTACCTCAGCACCTGTACTAGTCCAACCTGATGTCTCTCAGCCTTTTATTGTTGAAGTCGACGCATCAGAGGTGGGAGTGGGGGCTGTACTGTCTCAGGGTCCGTCTCCTGGCAAATGGCGTCCTTGTGCTTTCTTTTCTAAAAAACTATCTGCAGCAGAACAGAACTACGATATTGGCAATAGGGAACTGTTAGCTATTAAACTTGCGTTTGAGGAGTGGCGTCACTTTTTAGAGGGGGCAGTCCACCCCGTCACTGTGTTTACGGACCACAAAAATCTGCTGTACCTCGAATCAGCTAAGCGTCTCACCCCTAGACAGGCTAGGTGGTCGTTATTTTTTACCAGGTTTAACTTTGTGATTACCTATCGTCCTGGGGTAAAGAATACCAAGGCTGATGCACTATCTTGTTGTTTCCCTGGAGGGGGTAATGTGAGTGATCCGGTACCCATTCTACAAAGAGGAGTGGTTGTCTCTGCGGTACACTCTGCTTTGGAGGGGAAGGTGTTAGAGGCCCAGGGGGACGCCCCGGTCTCTTGCCCCTCAGAGAAATTGTTTGTACCGTTGAACCTACGTCTCGAATTATTAAAGGAACATCATAATTCGGCACTTGCTGGGCACCCGGGTAGTAAAGCAACCTTAGAGCTATTGTCTCGTCGTTTTTGGTGGCCAAGGTTGCGTCAGGATGTATTGGATTTTGTGTCTTCTTGTTCTACCTGTGCGCGCGCAAAAGTTTCACATACACGTCCTGCAGGGTCTCTATTACCACTCGTCATTCCCAATAGACCATGGACACATCTGTCTATGGATTTTATCACTGACTTACCTTTGTCTGCGGGTAAAACAGTTATTTTGGTAGTAGTGGACAGGTTTAGCAAAATGGCACACTTCATTGCGTTACCCGCACTACCTAATGCTAAAACTCTTGCTCAGGTATTCGTCAGTGAGATCGTGAAGCTTCACGGGGTCCCCTCCGATGTTGTTTCGGATCGGGGAACCCAGTTTATTTCTAAATTTTGGAGAGCTTTTTGTTCCCGTTTGGGGGTTCACTTGTCCTTTTCCTCAGCTTTCCATCCTCAGTCGAATGGACAGACTGAGCGTACCAACCAAAACCTTGAGACATATCTAAGATGTTTTGTGTCTGAAAACCAAGAGTTGTGGTCGTCATATTTACCGTTAGCAGAGTTTGCCATAAATAATCGCCGTCAGGAATCCACTGGCAAGTCACCATTTCTTGGTGCATATGGTTTTCATCCCCAATTCTGTACTTTCAAAGAGGGGGGGTCTTCTGGGGTTCCCGAAGAGGAACGGTTTTCGTCATCTCTTTCATCAGTATGGCAGAAGGTGCAAGCTAACTTGAAAAATATGGGAGGTAAATACAAATGCATGGCTGATAAGAGACGGTCGCCAGGTCCGGACCTAGGAGTGAATGACTATGTGTGGTTATCTACTAGGAATATCAAATTGAAGGTTCCCTCTTGGAAACTGGGTCCTAGGTTTATTGGTCCTTACAAGATTGTAGCCATCATCAACCCCGTGGCTTTTCGCCTGGAGTTACCTCAGACTTTTAAAATCCATAATGTCTTTCATAAGTCGTTACTCAAAAAATATGTTCCACCTCTAGAACCGTCACCACTGCCACCCCCTCCTGTTGTCGTGGATGGTAATTTAGAATTTCAGATATCCAAAATTATTAATTCTCGTCGGGTCCGCCGCTCTCTCCAATATCTGGTGCACTGGAGAGGTTACGGTCCAGAGGAAAGGATGTGGGTTCCTGCGTCTGAGGTAAACGCCGACAGGCTAGTTCGGATTTTTCATGCCTCTCATCCTGAGAGACCTGGTCCTGAGTGTCCGGAGGCCCCTCGTAGAGAGGGGGGTACTGTCACGAGGGTGTCAAGAGCCAAGCCTGACTCCGTTGTACCCGGGGTCAGGAGGTCGCAGCGGTTGGCTGCACACTCTATGTAAGGTAGGGATGTTTCCTTATTGTAGCTTTCTGGGTTTGCTTTGCAAATCCTTTTGGCTCACTCAGGGATCCGTAGCTCCTTCTCTCAGCTGTTCCTTGTCCAGCACTCCCATCCTCCTTATATTCCCCTCTCACACTTCTCTGGTTGCCAGATATAGAGCTTCCTGTCTGGACATCTATTCTGACCCACTGGAGCTGTGTTGCTGCGTTCTGATTGTTGCTTTAGAACGCTACCCTCCGGATCCCTGTTGGACCTTTGTGGACAGTTGTTGTCGTCCTCCTGGGTGTTTATGTTTGTCTGTGTTTGTCTGTCCTCTCCCTGGTGTTTCCCTCTTAGTGGAGTGGTGAGGACTAGCGATCCCACCGGCCCGTTCATTATCTAGGGTTCATTTCAGGGAAAGCCAGGGTTTAGGCACGTGATCGCCGCACGGGTGAGGAACCCGTCTAGGGACGTCAGGGCAGTCAGGTGCCAGCCGCAAGGAGAGTTAGGGGTCACCACCTTTCCCTCTCCCTTGGGGCAGGGCTTTCCCTGTGTTCCTCCCTGTGTGTGATGCCGGTCATTACAAAAATAAAGAAAACGCTTTGAATAAGAAGGTGTGTCCAAACTTTTGGTCTGTACTGTATATATAATAAAATGAGCAACTCTGGTCTAATAAGCGCATAACATGCATATCCCTTACGGTGTCTCAGCATTAGGCGTTCCATTATCGAATGTATATATTCATTTATTTATTTAATTATTTATTTTCTAACTGTACCACTTGTGTCTGACACCTGTAGAATATAATAATACTGGCAAATGCATATTATCATATTACATGAATTCCCCAAAAGGCATCTCTGGTCTAACCTGTGCATAACATGCAGTTCCCTTACAGTGTCTCAGCATTATGTGTTCCACTATCAAATATATTTAATTATTTAATTATTTATCTTCTAACTGTAACACTTGTGTCTGACCCCTGTCAAATTTTATCTCTTTCATATTGTTTCTTAAAATAAATCTTTTAGGGGTTTTTAGGGTTTTTTCATCAAATACACATTTAATAAATTTTTTATCTAATCATCTAGCTTAGGGCATGTGATCATTTAGCCCTGTTGGGCATACACATTTTATGTACTTTCAGAAATTCCTTTTATGATAATTGTCTTTTTGCTATTGTATATATATTTATATTGTTCATACATACTTTTTATACATACTTTTGTGTATAACCGTTTACATATATATTTTTCTATATTGTATTATATTTATATTTACTTATTTTTCTTTAAACTTGATAAAGGGGTCAGTGGTACCCCGAAAAGCATCGTCATAAACTCCCTTTTGAAGTCGGGCATTACCAAAGCCAGGTACCCACACAGGGCCGACTTCAAAGCGGAGAAAAATCCTCTTCCTTAATAAACAATACCTCAGGAGGATTTGTGTCCCTTCAAGAGCCCTGTCAATGGCACGGCCACTGTAGCAAAGTGCGGGACAAACCTCATGTAAGGTTTGTTACCCACCAGACAGTGTACCCAGGACAGGGCATCTGTGTTTCTCTATAACCTGCCTGCCCTATGTTCCATGGAAAACTTCCTCTCTTTTGCTTGGCTCATTCACTTGAGAGGGGAGTGGTTGGTCACCAGACAGAACTTTCTCCCTAACAGATAATAACGGAGAGACTTTATTGCCCACTTGATGGCCAGGCACTCTCTCTCCACTATACTGTACCTAGTCTCGGCTTGGGTAAGTTTGTAGCTTAGGAAAACAACAGGATGCTCCTACCCATTGATGTACAGACTTTTCCACCTGCTCATTCCACTGAACCGTCACTGACTTGCATCCCTTCAAAAGGTCTGTCAATGGTGCAGCGACTGTAGCAAAATTGGGGACAAACCTCATATAGTACCCCACCATACCCATGGACGACTTTACTTGCCAAGTAGTGACAGGTCGGGGCCAATTCCTAATTGTCTCAATTTTGTTCACCTGAGGTTTTAATAATTCTGTGCCCAATTACTTGGTCTCTTCTAACCCTATCAAGCACTTTTTTGTTTTAGAGGTTAAGCCAGCCTTCTTAAGGGAGTCCACTACAGCCTGTACTTTAGGTAGGTGACTTTCCCAGTTGGTGCTGTGGATAACAATATTGTCCAGGTATGCTGAAGCGTACCGACGATGTGGACGGAGTACAATGTCCATTAGCCTTTGAAACGTGGCGGGAGCGCTATGTAGACCAAAGGGTAATACCTTGTACTGATACAGCCCCTCTGGCGTGATAAAAGCAGTTTTTTTTCTTGGCAGCCTCCATCAATGGTACCTGCCAGTACCTTTGGTGAGTTCCAACACAGAAAAATTCCGGGCTTGGCCCAACTTCTCAATAAGCTCATCTGCTCGGGGCATGGGATATGCGTCAAATTTGGACACCTCATTCAGTTTGTGGAAGTTTTTACAGAACCGCAACGTCCCATCTGGCTTGGGTATTAAGACTATCAGACTGGTCCATTCACTTTTTGACTCCTCGATGACACCCAGCTGGAGCATTAGCTGCACTTCCTTTACAATGGCTTGTCGCCGAGCCTCGGGTACCTGGTATGGTTTTAACCAGACTTTTGCCTGAGGCTCAGTGATAATGTCATGTCGGGAGGTCCGAGAACACATCTGTGTTCTGATTAATGAACTTCCTGAGCCTGTTTAGAGGAGAGGCTGTAAGCAATTTTCACTGTGGCAGCCCCTTCCCTTGCTTCAAACAAAGGGGATGAAACAGCTTCCCCTAGGAACCCTGGTCATGGGCTGTCTTCCGTACAGGTTTCCCTATCTTTCCAGGGTTTGATAAGATTCACATGCTTCACCTGCTCCAGATTTTGCCTGCCAGGCTGGTGTACCTTGTAATCTACCTCTCCAATTTTTTCAAGCACCTCGTAGGGCCGTTGCCACCTAGATAGGAAGTTACTGTCTACGGTTGGTACCAGAACCAATACCCAATCACCAGGGTTAAAGGTCCAGACGGGAGCCTGACGATTATAGATCCTACTCTGGGCTCGCTGCGCTGCCTCCATATGCTCCCTAACCAGAGGTAAAACTGTTTCCATACTTTCTTGCATCTGGGTGATGTACTCAACAACACTTCTGTGCGGTGTGGGTTGTTGTTCCCACGCCTCTTTGGCCACGTCCAAGAGACCGCAAGGGTGTCTGCAGCATAGCAATTCGAAGGGCAAGAACCCAGTAGAGGCCTGGGGCACCTCTCGCACTGAGATAGGGCAGAAGAAGGTCCAGTCCCTCCCATCCTTAGTGACCACTATTTTTAGCATAATTTTTGTCACACCAGTGACAGGTTTTAGAAGGTGTCAAAGATTATCTGCCCATTAGTGATCTGACAGCCTCTTTTGGTTTTGGTTTCACTTTGTCTGTGTGTTGCTTGTATGTCCACGTCTCCTGTTCAGGTGTGGATCATGTGACCTTTACCTCCCCCTATTTGTAACGGTCGCGTACACACACACTGGGGGGAGGGAAGTGACCACTGCGCTCCACCGTCACCCCTGGCCCTGCCTACTTGCCTCGCGAGTCCTAATGACAGGGGACAACTGGACGGCAATCCCTAGCTTGGAATAAGTGCAGGTAGGACAGACCAGACAAACAACAGAATGTGAACGGACCGAGTCTATACCAGGAACGCTACGAAGTACAAATGGAGCAAGCAGAGAATAGTCAGGAGAAGCCGGGGTCATAAATACCAGGAGAGTCGTGAAGTACCAAAGGAGTCAGCAGAGGATCATCCGGAGGAAGCCGGGTCAGAATACCAGGAAAGCACCAAAGTACACAAGGAGCACGCAGAGGATCATCAGGAATTCAGCAGGAGGTAAGTACGCCAGGAAAGGCAAAGTAACAGGTGGAACCTAAATAACAGGCAATCTGTGGCCAGCAGACTGCCTGTTTAAATAGGGAGCCAGAGGGGTCATGTGACGTGGCCAGCATCACATGACTCCCCACAGACTACACAGCCGAGCGGCAAGTGATCATCTCGGTGCTCAGCCCTAAAACCATTCTCATCAATGCGCATAGACACGCGGGGGTGTGCATAGTATTATCAGGAGCGCGGGCGACGCTGGATGTGCTGATGATGCGTGCGTGCTCCGGACGTGCCCGCCTCCTAGACCGTGCCGTGACACTATTTAGTCTGACTTTACCCATCACCCCTTGCTCTGGATAGCTTCATTTGGTTTTTGGAAGAGCTGGAGTGTGGTTCTAGTTAAAGTCCTGTTCATCCATCATCCATCAGCCTCAGAAGTTAAGTGTTCCGCTTGTTGTATTTTGTATTCCCCCCACCTTTGTTGCTTACTAGGCCTCAGCGAGACGCTGGTTCCCTAACCAGGGAAGGAGCAGGTTGTCTCTGCCATGTCATTACCATTAGGGCATCCGAGGACCACCAGGGTTTTCTAGGTTCCTGTGTATGGGCATCTCTACCATCGATAGGGGCCCATACAGATACGAGTTAGGGCCAGGAGCAGGGTTTTATATGTGGTGACCCTTTTCCTTCCCTAGCGGTGAGGCTTAGTTATTTCCCTTCCTTCTTGTCTTTTGGTGTTCTCCCCTACTACATCCGTGACATTTTTTAATGTTTGATTAAACCTCTCTACCAGGCCATCCATTTGCGGATGATACATGGACTGCATAGCTGTTTTATGTGGAGCAACTTACAGAGTTCCTTTATGACCTTGGACATAAACAGGGTCCCTTGGTCAGTCAGAACCTTCTTAGTCAGACCCACATGAGAAAACATCTTCATTAACTCCTTAGCTATGAGTTTGGCTGATGTATGCCACAGTTACCGAGTGGCATAGTCGAGGACAACCAAGATGTGTTGGTATCCTCTAGCAGACTTCGGTATTGGGCCTATGAGATCCATAGCAATTCGCTCAAACGGGACCTCGATAATCGGGAGGGGTACCAGAGGACTACGGAAATGTGTCTGGGGGCTTGTTATCTGACAGGTTGGGAAAGACTTACAATATTCTTCTTCCTCTCTGAACACACTGGGCCAGTAAAACCACTGTAGAATCCGTTCCTGCGTTTTTTGCATTCCCAAATGACCCTCGAAAACATGCTGGTGGGCTAACTCTAACACGAGTTTGCAATAAGCCTGGGGCACCACCAACTGTTCAAAGTATTCACCTCGCAGCTGGTTTACTCGATACAACATCTCTTGATGAACCACAAAACGGGGAAACACCGCCTCTGCCCCCGGTTGTTGTGGTTCGCCATCTATTATTAATACATTTTCCCAGGCTCGGGAAAGGGTTTGGTCCCGATGTTGCGCAGTATTCAAATTTTCCCCGGAGACATTGAGGTCGGCTAGCTACGGACCTGGCGGCAAGTCCTCGATGTCTCCCACTATCACACTTAGCAGGGTTGTCTCCCCCTCTTCCACCGAAGTAGCGGTCACCCCTACTGCTGGCCCTTTGCCCTCAGGTTCCCAGGGTTCTGTCCTCCCCCTGGAGCAAGACCACTCCACTGGGGTTACACCTGTCTCATGGGTATCACTCACTTTCATATCAGGCCACAGTCCCTGGAAACCAGGGATTTCTCCCTATTATAAGTTCATAGTGTAAGTTTGTGGCAACTGCCACTTCATGAGTCCACCTGCCGGCCCCCGTGGTTAGAGACACCAGAGCAGTGGGATAGTCTTTTAAGTCCCCATGAATGCACATGACCCTGACTTTTCGGCCAGTATATTCAACAAACCGTACCAGGGGAGTTCTTACTAGAGACACCAGACTCCCTAGGTCCAGCAGGGCCTCCGCTGGAGTGTTGTCCACTCTCACCTGGCACAAATGATTTAGAGTTTATGGGGTACCCGCTGCACACAGCTTCCTGACATATAACAAATGACGAAAGCCATAGTTCGTGTCCATGGGTTCGCCTTATGTGGACAGTCAGCTCATATATGGCCAGGCTTCCGACACCGCCAGCAGACTATCGGAGCCGGATCCATAGGGGGTACATCCCGGGCGGGTTTGGTTGACACAAGTCTACGGGTCTGGGGTGGACATTTACGGGTTCAGCCGGCTTAAACCCCCACTGATGTACCCGCTGGGCCCGAACCAACACATTCATCCCCAGTCTTGGCAAAATCTCACCATTCACTTTTGGTAGTCTGCCGCTTTATCATCCACAAAGTCGAAAATGCACCCGCTGGGAATTGGATGACAGAAACGGAGCGACAACCTCAGCCCACTGGTCTCGGGGTAGCTTCTCCCTTGTGCCCACTTTCTCGTACATCACCAGGTAGGTTTTAATGTCGTCTGCGGGTGTCATCTTAGAAATCGCCACACAGACTGCCTTCTGGGCATCATGGATGCTCGGGGTTGCTCCTGCTGTCTCTAAAGCCATCACGTGTTGTAGCAGCAACTGGTTGGTCTCTTGCTGCTGATTGTTAGCCTTCCATTGTTGCAGGTTTGTCTCTCGCTGCTGCTGATTAGCCTCCATTAGGGCCTTCACAACAGCCTCCATTTTGTCGTGGGACACGGGTTGTAATACCGCTGGCATGATGTATGCAAACCAAAAGATATTTCGGCGTTCACGCCAGCCTCTCTGCTCATGCACGCATCTCCACCAATTGTGGGTATTCGTTCTGGTAGTTAGGATAAGTGGGCACAGTACAGAGGCAAAATACAAGTTTGTAATATGAACTTCAGTGTATATTCACACATGATGCCAAAAACATAACATCACTTTTGCAGTGTTGGTGTTACTTCACACCCAATGGCAAGTTAATAAAGCAAACTCTCCAGCCCAGCACAGGCCTCAGATCCCAGCACACAGACCTTCTGAGCTCCACTGTCAGAGAGAGGTAATCCTCTCCACCTGGCAGTGCTGGCTAGTTTTTATGCCTGGTAAAACCCGGCCTGGAGCGTAGAGAGTAGTCACCCACCCAGCACTTTGACTACTCCCAGTAAGAGCCGTCCCGGATGAGCTATTACAGCCATGCTAAGTACCAAGGTGTCAAACAGCAACTGCTGCAGACACATAAAAACCGTCTCTTACTCCACCGAGGCCAGGAACCGTGGTGACACGTACCTATCATCCACGATGATTCCTTGTACCTACTTACAATATATATATATATAATATATATATATATATATATATATATACACACACATAATGCACAACTACCTCTAGCAAAAGATTGCTATACTGCAGGAATAACCCCAATATATATCAATAACAGCACATCAGGCCAAATATAAATATGGAGGTGCAGGCCAATGGATTCTGCAACAAATCCAGAACAATATAAGAATAAAAAATAAATGGCAACACTCTCACAAAAAATAAGTGAAAAGAAAAACACTTTGGTCACAACTAGGGATGAGCAAACTTGTGTTTCAAGTTTGGCGTACATGGTTCAGGTTATATAAGTATTCCATTATGGATTCTGCTACCACGGACCATAACTAAGGGTCCATTCACACGTCCGCATAATGGGTCCGCATTAGTGTTGATCGAGTACCGTACTGCTCGGGGGCTCGGGCCGAACACATCGAGATAATGGAAGTCAATGGGAGAACCCGAGAATTAAACCAGACACCCCCTGCTTTGAAGAGGGGAGGGTGCCTGGTTCATAGGAAAATGTCAGAAATTGATGGGAACACCACTGAAATGGTTTGGGAACAGTATGGGGAGGATGTCTGGATGCATCTTGGACTCCCAGGTCGCTGCTGGGAACGATGTTGTCCGATTAGTACGCCACTTTTACAGACTGATAATAATACGCACAAAACCAAAGATGAAATCGATTTTAGAGGAAAAATTGTTAGAAAACATTATTTCCTATATATTTACTTGTATATAAAGTGCAAGTTCAGCACAAAATTTTGTTGATTTTCGGAACTGGGGCCGTGATAAAGATGGACGGCCGGTGGCATCCGTATTGCGCGGCTAGAGGTGAAATTCGGGGACCGGTGAAAGACGAACCACAGTGAAAGCATTTGCCAAGAATGTTTTCACTAATCAACAATGAAACTCGGAGGTATGAAGACAATCTGACAGGCAATCTGGCAGTGTTATTTCCATGACCCCCCCCCCCCCCCCGATCAGCTTCCGGGAAACCAAAGTCTTCAGGTTCCAAAAAGAGAATGGTTGCAAAGCTGAAACTTAAACTAATTGACGGAAGGGCACCACCAGGAGTGGAGCCTCAACACAGCAAATCTCACCCAGCCCGGAATGGAAAGGATTGACAGATTGATAGCTCTTTCTCAATTCTGTGAGTGGTGGTGCATGGCTGTTCTGAGTTGGTGGAGCAATTTGTCTGGTTAATTCTGATAAACAACGAGACTCCTCCGTGCTAATTAGTTACGTGACCCCCGGCAGTCAGGATTGTGTTGACCAGACTCTTATGGGAGAGTGCCTGCTGCTTGGCTGACCATCGAAAAAATTATGATTGAGGGCCTGAAGGTGAGCTGACCATCGCAAACATTATGGGCAAGGGCCTGCTGCCGCTTTGTTGACTTTAGATAACTTCTGCCTGATCACACGTCCCCGTGACGTTGATGATCCATTTGGATGTCTGCCCTATCAACATTCGATGTTCTTTTATGCGCCTAACATAGTGACCACGGGTAACGGGGAAGCAGTGTTCGATTCTGGAGAGGGAGTCGGATAATTTAACTGTCTGCAGCGGATACCATCTACGGAATAAGTGCACTGGATGTCACTGATATTTTAGGGATGCACACACTTTACAAAGGAGATGTGGCGTGAATAATTTAATTGTTCGCAGCGGCCTATTACACAGTATTTTGCACAGGATACGCTAAAAATATATACTGCTGCTGTCACACACAATAGTCCTTAAAAGGACTTTTGGGTCTCTGAAAAGTTTTTTGTATAAAAATCTTCCTATTACACTCCTTACACTGTCTGTCCCTTCCTATACACAGCTCTCCCTAGCACTGAGCAATTTAGCGCAGGTTGCGCTACAAACATATATTGCTGCTGTCACACACAATAGTCCTTACAAGTACTTTTGAATCCCTGAAACATTTTTGTACAGAAATAATATTCATGGTCTTGTTGGCAGTGGGGTACCTCAGGGGTCTGGTCTGGGACCCATATTGTTTGATATCTTTATCAGCGAAAATGCAGAAGGCCTCAATGGTAAGGTGTGTCTTTTTGCTGATGACACAAAGATTTGTAACAGGGTTGATGTTCCTCGAAGATTTGTAACAGGGTTGATGTTCCAAAAGGAAAAGTATTTAGGATAACTAGAGGAATGGTCAAAAATCTGGCAACTAAAATGTAATGTTGATAAGTGCAAGATAATGCACCTGGGGCCTAAAAACCCAAGAGCAGAATATAAAATCAATGATACAGTCCTAACCTCAGTATCTGAGGAAAGGGATTTAGGGGTCATTATTTCAGAAGACTTAAAGGTAGGCAGACAATGTCATAGAGCAGCAGGAAATGCTAGCAGAATGCTTGGGTGTATAGGGAGAGGCATTACCAGTAGAAAGAGGGAGGTGCTCATGCCGCTCTACAGAGCACTAGTGAGACCTAATTTGGAGTATTGTGCTCAGTACTGGAGACCCATATCTCCTGAAGGAAATTGATACATTGGAGAGAGTTCAGAGAAGAGCTACTAAACTAGTACATGGATTGCAGGATAAAACTTACCAGGAAAGATTAAAGGGCCTTAACATGTAAAGCTTGGAAGAAAGACGAGACAGAGGGGATATGATAGAAACTTTTAAATACATAAAGGGAATCAACAAGGTAAAAGAGGAGAGAATATTTAAAAGAAGAAAAACTGCTACAAGAGGTCATTGTTTTAAATTAGAGGGGCAAAGGTTTAAAAGTAATATCAGGAAGTATTACTTTACTGAGAGAGTAGTGGATGCATGGAATAGCCTTCCTGCAGAAGTGGGAGCTCCAAATACAGTGAAGGAGTTTAAGCATGTATGGGATAGGCAAAAGGCCATCCTTCATATAAGATAGGGCCAGGGGCTAGTCATAGTATTCAGTATATTGGGCAGACTAGATGGGCCAACCGGTTCTTATCTGCCGACGCATTCTATGTTTCTATGTTTTAATTACACTCCCTACACTATCTGTCCCTTCATATTCTCAGCTCTCCCTGACTTCGAATGAGCCGAACACGCGTCATTGGGTGCTCTATAGCACCTGATGACGCGTTGCAGCCAGCCAATCACTGTAATGCATTACAGAGAGGGCAGTACTTACCTGCACGTTTATTGGCTGCTTAGCAGCCGTAATACATGCGCGGAGGACACTTGAGCATTGCGCTCAAGCACATGTGGTACTCAGCCAAGTACCGCCATGTGCCGAGCATAGTGATGCTCGAGCCGAACAGGTAGTTCAATTTTGCGGAAGGGGTGAGGACCCATTCATTTTCAATGGGCCGCAAAAGATGCAGACAGCACCACCATGTGTTGTCTGCATCCGCACTTCGTTCCGCAGCCCCGCAAAAAAAATAGAGCATGTCCTATTCTTGTCCGCAGTCACGTACAAGAATAGGCATTTCTATTATAGTGCCGGCCATGTGCGGTCCACAAAATACGGAAGGCACATGGCCTTTGTCTGTCTTTTGCGGATATAAAATTTGCGGACCGCAAAACAGTTGCGGACGTGTAAATGAACCCTTATGGTCTGTAGTAGTGGAATCCATAAGGGAATTTTTAGATAACCTAAACCTTGTACGCCAAATTTTAAACACAATTTTACTCGACACTAGTCGGAACCTTTTGGCTCATAGCTTGAAAAGAGACTCTGTGAATCAGCTTAAAATATTGCGACCACCTGGGTGAATAAAATGTTTGATGGTGCTGCCATGTTTTTCTTTATATTTATATATATTTTTATATATATATATATATATATATATATATATATATAAGCAATAAAGATCCGCAGCACTCCTTTAAAAGATAAAATGTGCTCTTTATTCACACATATCAAGTGACAACGTTTCGGTTCTCTCACAGAACCTTTCTCAAGTCAGACCTGACTCGAGAAAGGTTCTGTGAGAGAACCGAAACGTTGTCACTTGATATGTGTGAATAAAGAGCACATTTTATCTTTTAAAGGAGTGCTGCGGATCTTCATTGCTTGTTTTCCATCCCAAATAGAGGGATTACCACGGGCACCCTATACCTGTAAAGCTACAAGGGAGTGCTGCCAGACCTTTTCTATGGATATATACAGTACAGACCAAAAGTTTGGACACACCTTCTCATTCAAAGAGTTTTCTTTATTTCCATGACTATGAAAATTGTAGATTCACACTGAAGGCATCAAAACTATGAATTAACACATGTGGAATTACATACATAACAAAAAGTGTAAAACAATTGAAAATATGTCATATTCAATGTTCTTCAAAGTAGCCACCTTTTGCTTTGATTACTGCTTTGCACACTCTTGGCATTCTCTTGATGAGCTTCAAGAGGTAGTCTTGAAGGAGTTCCCAGAGATGCTTAGCACTTGTTGGCCCTTTTGCCTTCACTCTGCGGTCCAGTTCACTGTGGAGGCCAGGTCATCTGGCACAGCACCCCATCACTCTCCTTCATGGTCAAATAGCCCTCACACAGCCTGGAGGTGTGTTTGGGGTCATTGTCCTGTTGAAAATAAATGATAGTCCAACTAAACGCAAACCGGATGGAATAGCATGCCACTGAAAGATGCTGTGGTAGCCATGCTGGTTCGGTATGCCTTCAATTTTGAATAAATCCCCAACAGTGTCACCAACAAAGTACCCCCACACCATCACACCTCCTCCTCCATGCTTCACGGTGGGAACCAGGCATGTAGAGTCCATCCGTTCACCTTTTCTGCGTCGCACAAAGACATGGTGGTTGGAACCAAAGATCTCAAATTTGGACTCATCAGACCAAAGCACAGATTTCCACTGGTCTAATGTCCATTCCTTGTGTTCTTTAGCCCAAACAAGTCTCTTCTGCTTGTTGCCTGTCCTTAGCAGTGGTTTCCTAGCAGATATTCTACCATGAAGGCCTGATTCACACAGTCTCCTCTAAACAGTTGTTCTAGAGATGTGTCTGCTGCTAGAACTCTGTGAGGCATTAACCTGGTCTCTAATCTGAGCTTCTGTTAACCTGCGATTTCTGAGGCTGGTGACTCGGATGAACTTATCCTCAGCAGCAGAGGTGACTCTTGGTCTTCCTTTCCTGGGGAGGTCCGCATGTGAGCCAGTTTCTTTGTAGCGCTTGATGGTTTTTGTGACTGCACTTGGGGACACTTTCAACGTTTTCCCAATTTTTCGGACTGACTGACCTTCATTTCTTAAAGTAATGATTACCACTCGTTTTTCTTTACTTAGCTGCTTTTTTCTTGCCATAATACAAATTTTAACAGTCTATTCAGTAGGACTATCAGCTGTGTATCCACTTGACTTCTCCACAACGCAACTGATGGTCCCAACCCCATTTATAAGGCAAGAAATCCCACTTACTAAACCTGACAGGGCACACCTGTGAAGTGAAAACCATTTCAAGTGACTACCTCTTGAAGCTCATCAAGAGAATGCTAAGAGTGTGCAAAGCAGTAATCAAAGCAAAAGGTGGCTACTTTGAAGAACCTAGAATATGACATATTTTCAGTTGTTTCACACTTTTTTGTAATGTATATAATTCCACATGTGTTAATTCATAGTTTTGATGCCTTCAGTGTGAATCTACAATTTTCATAGAAAATAAAGAAAACTCTTTGAATTAGAAGGTGTGTCCAAACTTTTGGTCTGTACTGTGTGTATATATATATATATATATATATATATATGTATACTAGCAGAAGGACCCGGCTTCTATTTCATTTAATGTTTCCGTGTGTCGTAAAAAGATATCAACAGTTTCCCCATAACAGTGACCTCTACAGTACCCGCCCTTTTAACAATGACCTCCACAGTGCCCGCCCCTTTAACATTGAACTCCACAGTGCCCGCCCCTTTAACAGTGATCTACACAGTGCCCACCTCTTTAACAGTGACCGGATCTTTAACAGTGACCTGCACAGTGCCTGCCCCTTTAACAGTGATCTCCACAGTGCCCACCCTTTTAACAGTGACTTCTACAGTGCCCGCCCATTTAACAGTGAACTCCACAGTGCCACCCCCTTAGCAGTGCCCAGTTCTTAAACAGTGACTTCCACAGTGCC
Source organism: Bufo gargarizans (assembly GCF_014858855.1). Taxonomy (NCBI): domain Eukaryota; kingdom Metazoa; phylum Chordata; class Amphibia; order Anura; family Bufonidae; genus Bufo; species Bufo gargarizans. The sequence continues at coordinate 268,695,174 of NC_058085.1, read as the reverse complement.
CGACCCTTTAACATTGACCACCCATTTAACAGTGAACTTCATAGTGCCCGCCACTTTAACAGCGACATCTACAGTGCCTGCCCCTTTAACAGTGACCTCCACAGTGCCCGTCCCTTTAACATTGACCACTCCTTTAACAGTGACCTTCACAGTGCCTGCCCCTTTAACAGTGACTTCCACAGTGCTCACCCCTTTAACGGTGACCACCACAGTGCCTGCCCCTTTAACAGTGACCTCCAAAGTACCTGCCCCTTTAACAGTGACCTCCACAGTCCCCGCTCCTTTAACAGTGACTTCCACAGTGCCCCCCCTCTTTAACATTGACCACCCCTTTAACATTAACTACCCCTATGATCTTCATAGTGGCAGCCTCTTTAATAGAGACTTCCACAGTACCCGACCCTTTAACAGTGACTTCCACAGTGCCCGCCCCTTTAACAGTGAACTCCACAGCGCCCGTCCGTTTAATAGTGGCCCCTGCCCCATGCATGTAGCAGTGTAGTTGTACCATCATATGTCATATGACTGAATATTTAAGGACCTGTGAACTGCTAAAACCTGTGATCAGTTGTTCTGGCAACCTGGAGTAGGACATGCAAGCTTTTATTGGCTAATAAGGGACATGTGACAGTGTAAATGGCAGTTCGGATTTAAGTGAAAGGCTTGCTGGCTTCTATTGGCTAATGCTAATGGTACGTCATAGAGAGCTAAGACACTGTTTAAAACCTTCCCAGACGCCTGATGTACCTGTGTGACAAATTTGGTGAAGATCAGTCCAGTCGCTTGGTCGCGCATAAAGAACATCTAGACAGACAGACAGAAACTTATTTTTATATAAATAAGAGACTAGCAGAAGGACCCGGCTTCGCACGGGTATATTTCATCTATTTCATTTTGTGTTTCCGTGTGTCGTAAAAAGATATCGACAGTTTTCCCTATAAGAGTGACCTCTATAGTACCTGCCCCTTTAACAATGACCTCCACAGTGCCCACCCCTTTAACAATGACCTTCACAGTGCCACTTAACAGTGAACTTCATAGGGCCCGCCACTTTAACAGCTACATCTACAGTGCCTGCCCCTTTAACAGCATCATCCACAGTGGCCGCCCCTTTAACATTGACCTCCACAATATCCGCCCCTTTAACATTGACTTCCACAGCGCCTGCCCCTTTAATAGTGTCCTCCGCTGTTCCTGCCCCTTTAAAAAGTGACCTCCACAGTGCCTGCCCCTTTAACAGTGACATCCACATTGCCCATCCCTTTAATAGTGACCGCCCCTTTAACAGCGACTTCCACAGTGCTCGCCCCTTTAACAATGACCTCCACAGTGTCTGCCTTTTTAACAGTGACCTCCACAGTGCCCGCCCCTTTAACAATGATCTCCACAGTGCCTGCCCCTTTAACATTGACCACCCCTTTAACAGTGACCTTCACAGTGCCTGACCCTTTAACGGTAAATTCCACAGTGCACGCCTCTTTAACAGATACCTCCACAGTGCCCGCCTCTTTAACAGGGACCTCCACAGTGCCCGCCCCTTTCACAGTGACTGCCTGTTATACAGTGACTTCCACAGTGTCCGCCCCTTTAACAGTAACCGCCAGTGCCCGCACCTTTAACAAGGACCTTATAGTACCCACCCCTTTAACATTGACCACCCATTTAACAGTGACCTTCACAGTGACCGCTCCTTTAACAATGACCGCCACTTTAACAGTGACTTTCACAGTGACCACCCCTTTAACACTGACTTTCAAAGTGACCGCCCCTTTAACAGTGACTCTCACAGTGACTGCCCCTTTAACAGTGACTTTCATAGTGACTACCCCTTTAACAGTAACTTTCACAGTGACCGCCCCTTCAACATTGACATTCACAGTGACCGCCCCTTTAACAGTGATTTTCACAGTGACCTTCCTTTTAACAGTGACCGCCCCTTTAACAGTGACTTTCACAGTGACTTCCCCTTTAACAGTGACTTTCACATTGCCCGCCCCTTTAACAGTGACTATCATAGTGGCCGCCCCTTTAACAGTGACTTTCACAGTGACAGCCCCTTTAACAGTGACTTTCACAATGACCGCCCCTTTAACAGTGACTTTTACAGTGACTGCCCTTTAACAGTGACTTTCACAGTGACTGCACCTTTAACAGGGACTTTCACAGTGACCGCCCCTTTAACAGTGACTTACCTTCTCCCTTTGCTGATTTATTTGGCAAGTGTGTGTATCTTACTAGAGCCTCTCTGGACTCGGGTTTATAGTCTGTTCTTCCAGCTCTTATGGGGGAATAGGCTGAACTCGATCAAGAGAGAGGTGATTTACCGTACGAGGAGACTAGGGGGTTATCTATGGTCAACCCTGTGGTGAAGGTGATCCGGGGGTAGGGTTTGGAAGTGAGGGAAATCAGGACTCTGTCAAGGAGGTCCCTTGACGAGAGGGTTTTGTTGTCCCACTTTCAAAAGACCCTGGCCCTCAAGGATTGCCCAAGCCGGGATCTAGACAAGGGGTTACAGTTGCTAAATTCGGCAAGGATCCCCTTGAAATTTTGGGACTTGGCTTGGCGCTGCTTTCACAGGAAGCTGTATGTGAGGGAGAACTTGAAGTACAGGAACTCTGAGGAAAGGGGTTGTCCCCGGAAGGAGTGTGGCTCCATGCTGGAAAGTATGGAGCACTTCCTGCTTCATTGTCCCTTTGATACAGAGGTTTGCAAACAGGTGGGAGCATCCATTGGCTGGCCTAGGCTAGCCAGCCTCTCCTATGCAGAGTGGACCTACAGTATGGAGTGTTCAGAGACCTGGGAAGGAGGGACCCGTGCACGGTTTTTCTAGTCAGCATAGTGGTTAGGTTCTACACGTGGAAAGCACAATATTTCGTCTCTACGCAGTAAAAAGTCCTCCCAGTAGACGAGGTTTGTAGGAACATCCTGGGTGGCCTAGTGAGGGTGCGTTCTCTTGAGTATGAGAGCCTGGGTACCAGTAGGGCCTCTATCCTCTGGAGAGGCTTTGCTTTTAGTGTACCATAAGTCTAGTCATACTGTTCCTGGTGGTGGGCTGATGCTTTCACCTTATATTTTTGTTTTGTGATATGTTGGAGTCTTGAAAAAAGGTTTGCAAAGACCTAACTTGGGCCTTCAGGAGATTGTACAGTAATGATATGTAGTTATGCAGTTATGTTACGTAGTTAAGTTGTGTGTTATATTAGAGATAGGGAGAGATGGGGTTAGTTAGGTGGGGTGGGTGAGGGAGGGGGTGTGTGTTTCTATGTGTATTTATGAGTGGGTAGGCCTGAATCTAGCCCTGGACTATGCGGACATGGGAGGACATGGGGAAAGGGGCTAGATGCGGGTGGTGGAGGAAGGGATGGCCTCGGACTATGCAGACATGATAGAGACATGAGGCAGAAGTCAGCCCTGGGTGTTGGGTGATGGTTTAGGTAGTTGGGGGCTAGGGTTAGGTTAGATGAAGTTGAATAGTTTTGTTTGGATTTTATGTGTTTTTGTATAAAATGGTGATGGTAAAAAGAAAAAATAAGAAAAATAAATTATGGCTAAGTTGCTTTGCTTGAATTATGTTATGACAAATAGTCTATTTTCTGTTTATAATTTTTACAGCCGGGTCGGCCAGGTAAGTTTCAGTTAGGGGTCTTGTTGTATTTGTTTTTGTAATTAGGTATGTTAGTTAGGATTAAGGCGTGAATGAGAGTGTGATTGAGGCTGGGCCAAAGGGGTTATTGTTGTTATTATTGTTTTATTGCTGTATTGTCCCATTGCATTGTTGTGTTTTGTATTTTTATAATAATAAAAAAAGAGTTCCTAGAGAGCTGAGACCCAGTCTAAAACCTTCCCGAAATTTGGTGAAGATCGGTCCAGTCGTTTGGTCGTGCATAAAGAACGTCTAGACAGACAGAAACTCATTTTTATAATATAAGAGATATAGTCATTTTTCAAACTGGCGTAAAGTAGAACTGGCTTTGTTACCCATAACAACCAATCCGATTCCTCCTTTTATTTTTCACAGCTTCTTCGGAAAATGAAAGGAGGAATCTGATGCTATGGGCAACAAAGCCAGTTCTACTTTACACCAGTTTTTTTTTTTTTTTTTTTATTTAAAAATGCTTTATTTTCAAATTAAGAAAATACAATGTGAATAACACCAACAATGGTGTAACACGGTACCTAGCACATACAGAGCATTAATAATACAGACTGCGCAGGGATTGGACAAAGGACAGTTACAATACAAGATGCAAGAAGCACAGCCTAGTTATTCAATATAACTCAAGCAATACTTAGCAGAAAGGAGAAGTTCAGGCCTCCAAATAGGTGGGTGAGCACTCTGGAACTCTATGAAGGGGCAAAACATAATTTAGGTTCTAAGCCCTGACTCTCCATAAAACAGGACCGGTGGGTAGCTGGGTCTTTCACGTAGCCTAATGAGTTTGGGTCCTCTCACTTAAGCTGGATTTAAGGAGGAGGAAGGGAACCTATATTTTGTCCATAGGGCCCATCTTTTCATAAATGTCAAGTGCGATCGTGATTCCCAAGAGGCTAACTCTTCAAATCGGTGGATTTGATCAACCTTGAGCCTCCACTGTTCCATTGTGGGAACATTTGTTTGCAGCCATAGTTTGGGAATCAATAAGCGGGCCGCAAGCAGGAGCTGTTTAAAGAGGTATGAAGGAGCTGAAGAAGCCTCATTATCAAAAAAAAGTGAGCAACGCTCCATATGGTGAAATGGACACGTCGGAGGAACAAATTTGGTTGCATTCCTGAAAGATCTCTTTCCACCATTTATTAATGGGAGGACATAGCCACCATATGTGGAGGAAGGTGCCTACATCCTCCTGACATCTCCAGCATATATTAGAGGAGGGTCTGATGAAACGTGCAGACTTAACAGGTGTGATGTACCATTGTGACAATATCTTGTAACCATTTTCCTGGGCTCTAACGCACCTGGATATTTTGTGAGGAGCCTCAAATAATAAAGGAAGGGATTGAAAAGGGAGATCCAAGCCCGTATCCTTTTCCCAATAACGAATGAAAGCCGGTTTGGAAATTAGGGGAGGGGACCTCAGTTTGTTGTATATAAGTGAGATAGTTTTTTTTGGAGGGTTTGGATTTATTATTAAGGCTTCAAACCAGGTAAGAGGCCGTAGGAGCTCACCATTTGCATTATTTCTCCGAATGAATGTCTTAATAAGTGGGACAAGTGTAAGGTCACGGGGTTAGGGTTTAAGCAACGATTCAATAGTATCAGACGTGGGTAGTGAACCCAGCGGCTCTAGAAGATGTAGTATAGGGACTGTTGAGGATCTAACTGAATTCGAGAAGGTATCGCGAGGTCCAAAAGAGGCCAAACCTAGAATGTCACCGATTGTGGTCAGGGGGGAAGGAAAAGGGATTGAGCAGTGAGATTGGTTCCACCATTTCCAAGTTTCGATGGTGGCTTTGATTATAGGGTACGACTGTAGACTAATGGAGGGGGGGAAGTCAAAGCCTAAGCAAACAGCACGAGCTGGCGTGCCTATAATGTCTTGTTCTAGGGCAACCCAAGACTTGTTTTTTGAGTTTCTCAGCCAGTCAATGACTCTAGTCATCGATATGGCCCTCCCATAAAGTTCAGGATCTGGCAAGCCAATTCCACCTGTAGCTCTAGATCGGGACAGAAACGAATAAGAGAGTCTAGGTCTACGGCCATTCCATATGAAAGCACTAAATTTTTGTCTGAGGGCTGCGTAATAGGATTTAGGGATAGGGATTGGTAGGACCTGTTGAAGGTAAGTGAGACGGGGGATGACAAGTGAAGAGAGGAGGTTTTTCCTGCCAAACCACAAGAGGTTCGGGGCTGACTTGTTGAGTTTATCTACAGCTTCAAATAAGGAGGATTTCAAGGGGGTAAAATTAAGTGAGAAGAGATCAGAAACTTTACACCAGTTTTGATAACTCTCCCCCACTGTGTACTTAAGTATACATGACATTGTGTGTCGTCACACTATACTAATCTGTGTGGGACAAGTGACAGCTCACTGTGCGGACTGCAAACAAATACTGTGTTCAGAAGAGAGTGCATGTAGTGAGAGCTTTCAGTAATGAGATCTATATCCTGATTATAACGCCATGGTTCTGACTGTAGATCGCTGCACTAACGTTATCAGAAGAAATATCTATTGTGTCTACAAATAATGGACTTTCTACAGAATGGAAAGTGAGAAATAGATCTGCTGATTACAGGCTGTAGCATACTCTAAGGCAGGGGCGTCTTTAGTTAAAAACATTCGGCGCTGGAGCCCCGAATGTTTTGTCCAGTCCCCCGAATGTTTATGCTGGTAGTGGGCATAGGCATTGAGGTTCTGTCAGGGCCGGGAAGCGCTGTCAGGGCCGTCTTTGCCGCAGGGTAAAAGGGGCAGCTGCCATGGGCCCAGTTGCTCCTGGGGGCCCAAGGGAGCTCCATTTCCCGACTCCCATTCACTAGTCTATGCTATGCGAGTGAACGGTGTGTGGCTCGCTCATTAGTAAAGGACTTGTCTGTCCAGTGGCATTGCAAAGGGGGGTGCGGTGGGTGCGGGCCACACCGGGTGACACCAGTCTGATGGGGTGTCACCCGCGGGCCGCCGGCGCTGGAGTTCTCACTCACAAGTCTTCAGAACAAGCAAGCATGTTGGCGCCGCCAGCAGGGACTAAGTCTCCGCCTCCGGAGCTAATGGGATTAGGTGGTGAGTAGGACTCACGTGACCAGTGGCTCACTCACCTTACGCAGCCAGACCTGCCACTGCCGCATCGGGAGGAGGAGGTAGGTAGAGCGCAGAGAGTGAAATCACGCATATTGACTTTATTTTATATTAGAAATTTAGACCGGTCACCAAATTATTAATTAACCCCATTCATAAATTAGTGGGGGATTATTATAGTGATGGCTCAGGAGACATAAGGGGTTGGGTTCTCTCAGTCTGCTGCAGTACTGTGGCCTGGGGCTACCCGGCCACATTTACTAATCTTTGCTCAGGGGGGCCCTCGTGGTGTGGTGTGGACTGGTCATTTTTTTACTAAGGAATATAGTTTAACCATTTATGTGCAAAAGATAAAATAAGAAGTTAGCTCCTTATGTCTCTCGTCTCTCTAATAATCCATCAGTAATTTAAGTAACCCCATTAGTGGGGGATTATTATAGAGACGAGAGACCTAAGGGGTTGGGTTCTCTCTGTCTGCTGAACTGTGGCCTGGGGCCACCCGGCCACATTTACTAATCTTTGCTCAGGAGGGCCCTCATAAATAAAGACCCACATGGTGTGGTGTGGACTGGTCATTTTTACTAAGGAATATAGTTTAATCATTTATGTGCAAAAGAGAACATCAGAAGTCAGCTCCAATCAGATATCTGCACATAGACCAAGAGTCTTAGGGAAAATAATACAGTGAATTTACTTTATTGGGGTCTGGGGTGGATCATCCCTATCATCTCCTAGCAACCATGAGTGAAAATTGCACCGCATCCGCACTTGCTTGCGGATGCTTGCGATTTTCACCCAGCTCCATTCATTTCTATGGGGCCTGCGTTGCGCGAAAAACGCACAATATAGAACATGCTGCGATTTTCACGCAACACATAATTGATTCAGTGCGGGTTCACACAGGCGGAATTCTCGCCTGTGTGAAAGACTCACGATGTTGTGGATTGGAATGAAATCTTAGGCCTCTTTCACACAAGCGTAATGGATTAGGTCCAGGTGCGGTCAGTGAAACTCGCACCATTTTGCAAGCAAGTTCAGTCAGTTTTGTCGGCAATTGCATTCAGTTGTTCAGTTTTTTTCCATGTGAGTGCAATGGCTTTTGCTTTTGATGCGTTTTTCCTGATAAAAAACTAAAGGTTTACAAACAACATACCCTAGCAACCATCAGTGAAAAACGCATTGCATACGCACTTGCTTCCGGATGCAATGGGTTTTTCAATAAAGCCTCATTCACTTCTATGGGGCCAGGGCTGCGTGAAAAACTTATAATATAGAACATGCTGTGTTTTTCACGCAACACAGAACTGGTACGTGAAAAAAACGCTCATGTACACAGACCCTTTAAAATGAATGGGTCAAGAATCAGTGCGGGTGCTATGCGTTCACGTCATGCATTGCACCCACGCAGAAAACTTGCTCGTGTGAAAGGGGCCTTACAAGTTCCAGCAGCCTATATGTAAGTGACTGCTAGCTGTGCTATGTAACAGGATGGGGGGCGGGGCAGCAGAGCTTGTGAAATCCACAGGAACACCCACAGATTCTCACAGAAGATGACAGCACTGAGCAAAGATCATATCAGAGCATTTCTGAGTGCATTAAAAGCAAAGCTGATACCAGTAAACAAACAAGTGCAATTTTATTATGTGCTGCATTACAGTAAGATATGGGGTTATTGATTTTTAGTGCACAAATGTGTCCATAGCCTTTAACAGTATGGCTGGATGGATAGGGTTGGGTTAAGAAATTGGCACGGGGAGGGGGGGGGGGGGGCGCCATTTCAGTTTTTGCCTCAGGCAGCAGAAAGGCTAGGTGCACCCCTGTTTTCTGAGGATCAGTAGGGTTTCCAAACTTTTGGCTCCCACGTTCATAAAGCAAGGGCAGATCCTAGTGACATGCCATCATTTTATGAGAATGGATAAATACAGGGATTTCATGGGCATCTGTCCTCAGATTTGTACCTATGAAACTCGCTGACCTGTTACACGTGCGCTTGGCAGCTGAAGGCATCTGTGTTGGTCCCATGTTCATATGTGCCCGCATTGCTGAGAAAAATTATGTTTTAATTATGTTTTAATATATGCAAATGAGCCTCTAGGGGCCTGGCCTGTCAATCAAAGTGGAGAGGGCAAGGCAGTTGCAGAGAGAGTTGCTCCTAGAGGCTCATTTGCTTATATTAAAACATTATTTTAGCAATTCACCAAAAACTAAAGTCACTTAATACTTAAAAAATGTAAGCAGAACTATTGTAAGATTTGTAAAATAGATTTTATAGACACGGTGCTGGCTTCAAATGTTAGATAACCCAATACAAGTAGCAAGAGACAGGACTATGCTATAGATATCTAGAGACTGCAAGAGCGTGTCGGTAGAGAGCAGCGGACAATATAATGTAAGTGTATGTAATTATAAGAATTGTAGATAGTTATAAGAAAAGATGCCAGGAATATAAAGTTCCCAAATAAGTAGGAATCGGGGGAAAATCATTTCTCTCAGCAATGTAGGCACATATGAACATGGGACCAACACAGGTGTCTTCAGCTGCCAAGCTCACGTGTAGCAGGTCAGCCATTTTCATAGGTAAAAATCTGCAGACAGATTCCCTTTAAGGATAAGAACCTGCCAGTAGTGTCTATGACATCCCCAGGGATGTAGCTGTAGCAGTTGCAATAAGGCCCTGGATACATAAAGAGCCTAAAATGACCACATGAAAAGAGATCAGTGATATAAACAGCATATAGATGGTGGGGGACCCTGTTACGGATTTTGCATTGGGACCCTGTAGCTCCAAGCCAAACCTCTGCACACCCCTTGTAAGTATTGACTTCAAGGTTGAGAATAAAACTTTGAGTGAATGTCCATCATTGCATGGCTCACTGGATGCTTTTCTATCAGTGCTTTGGTCTGTTCCTCCACTTGTTTACCTGGTCGACATCTCTTCCGACTACCATATACATGGACTCCAGCTTTCCTCTGACTCTTCTCCTCACGTAACTGAAGGTCTTCTATTCTACAGCCCCATCATGAGAAAATGGCCCATAATCTGTATAAGTTATCAATCCATATATTAGTGGGTTGACTTCTCCCACAACTTTTCTCCTCGTTTCTACTTTTCTCCCTTGTGACTAATCAAATTTTTCCTGAAATTCAGATCGAAGTCCACTTCATTAACCTTAATTCGCTGAACACTATTCCCTATAGAGAATGGAGTTTAGAAAAAAGCCTGAAAAACACAATTGCATTAAAAAAAGCATTAAAAAAAATAATCTTTGCCCTGCATTTCATATTTCCCATAAACTGTTAGCTGACACCTAGAGCTTACAGGTTTTTTTTTTTTCTGTGTGTGTTTTTTCCAGAAAAAAACACAAAAAAACAGGTAAATAAAATGCAGTGGCAATAGTGTAGACAAAGCTATGTGTGGATTCAGCCTTATATTGCTTCTATGTACAAGATCATCACTAGGTGTACCTTCATACAAAACATCTGCTACTCAATTCATAAATGCAAAGGATTCGATGCTTTAATCATTTCATGGCATTCTGTATTTCTATAGTGCAGGTACAGGGTGACAGGCATTTTTTATTTCATAAGGAAAAAACTTCTCAGATTCGTGAAATGTAATATTGCTAAATTTCCTTTTATCGTAATAAAAGCACAGTTCAGTCTTTGTTACATAAACAAAGGTAAAATTGCTCATTAAATACAAGCCCAGAATAGACGTTTCTTCCGCTATGGTAATTTTCCTCTGACAGTCCTCTCTCTTATTAAAAACCCACTGCTGTCTGGCCAGATTATACGTGGAGCCTGCTGAAAGTCAGTTGAGATAAAGATGACAGATTGTTGTATTTTGTTCTGTCTGATCATTTCGAAAGAGATTCTTTCATGATATGATCTTATGATGCTCAGAACAATGTATCATAGCAGATAAAGGAAGCCGGACATGCCTGGGGGGAAAGAAGCAGTCACATAAAGAGTTGTCCTGTCCATCATTTTAAAACAAACTTCACTTGGGGTTTGTTGCTTCTGACAGCAGAAAAGTAGGATCGAAGTTGATATGCCAAGCCTCTGAACCATACATGGATACATAATTTATCGTGTAGATTTATCTTGTCGACCTCCTGAGATCAGGGGATGATTGAGATTGCAAGATCTAAAATGTCAAAGAGCTTCATAAAAAAATCTTCTGTACCTTCATCATATTGTCATCTTTTCTCTTAAGTCTTAACACAGTGAACAATCTGTTTATGAATTATTTTTGCTATTAGTTGGTCATATTCAGCAGGGTTGACCTTCTTTATCACCCAGTTTTTCTTGGGATTGCAGGTTTTCAAAAGGCTCACCTGTTTGGGAAGACAAACTCAGTCAGCAAGATCTTTTAATCTACAGGACATAACAGATTTGGTCTCTGGCCTGTTGTCTGAGCTGTCTGCTTCTTGGAAGACTCAGTGTAAAATTAAAATTTTTATTTGCCATTCTTCTTGGAGTAGGTCTTTTCTCTAAAAATGACCTGATCTTAATGTCTGTTTAGTCTCTGATGGATGGTCAACCAAGGGCATCCCCAATACTGTCAGTGGGACATAATGTATCATATAACCATTGTTGGAAACGTCAATCTCCTAAGAACACCTGCCTTGGCTATGTTTGCAGCATGTACTAAACCTCTTTGGAGTGGAAGTGATCACTTCTGACCTTCATACATGCTCACTAGCAGTTGTCTACACAGCTTAATTGTTAAACTAATCATCAATGCTGACAGCATGGTGGTTCAGTGGCTGCCTTCCAGAACTTAAAGGGGTTCTCCAAGAATTATTTTTAAAAAATGACTCAATTAAACCTCAATTGACCTTCTACTAAGCATTCTGTATTAAAGAATGCTATTATTTATAACCATGTTATAAGGGAAAATAATACAGTGAATAGACTGTCATCTTAGCAACCATGCGTGAAAATCACTCCGCATCCGCACTTGCTTGCGATTTTCACTCAGCCCCATTCACTTCTATGGGGCCTGCGGTGATAAACGCACAATATAGAGCATGCTGCGATTTTCACACAACGCACAAGTGATGCGTGAAAATCACAGCTCATGTGCACAGCCCCTTTAGAAGTGAATGGGTCCGGATTCAGTGCGGGTGCAATGCGTTCACCTTACGCATTGCACCCGCGCGGAAATCTCACCCTTGTGAACCCAGCCTAACAGGTCCTTTTTATGTCAATCCTCGAACCTCATCTGCTGTATGTCCAGACTTGCTGTATACTGTAGTGTACTCTATCTTTCTTTACATTTCAGGATTCCCGTCCCATCTGGCAAGATGTGCCAATGATCTACTTTGATTGGCAGATTGAAGCTTCAGGTATCCAACCTGATTAGCAATTAGACTGACCATGACTCATCCTCTCTGTCAATCTTCTTACTTCCTTTCCCTACTATATAGGTGATGCTAATTGTGACTTGCAGTTCTTCAGCTGTTTGGGTTCCATAATTCTCCTAGATGCTTATTTGGTGGCTTTAGTAACAAACTTAAACATCTTCTTCTTTGGATGGGTCTTCTGCTAGAAGATCATCTTCCTCTTTATGGCATTGAGGTGGCATCCTTCTATATATCTGCCCTGTGTAGAAGAGGCCATAAATGACTTCTAGAAGAGAAAATCTCACCGCTGATAGATTGTTCTGTGGAATCTAATAATACCCACAGTAGCTAATTCCAGGTAAACCAGATTTATTGTCTATCAATAATGTATTATGTAATAAATGCATAGAATTCATTGTGTGGGCGGCAGGCGGCTGAAGGTTTTATTCCCAGCTGTTTGTGACTGACACAGATGACATTACTGTGTGTTGTGTTTTATGAATCTTCTGTCACTGTTATTGCAGGCTTGCCCAGAATTCATGAGATTAGATTCTATCCACCTGTCACTTGTCACCCAGGCAGTGGCCTATAATGGTCACAGAGGAATAAAATGAGTTACATTTATGCAGACCCCACATGTTTATTTTTGCCTGTCATCTAATAGTTTAGGAATATTACATTTGCAGTCAACATCTGCTAGTTATCCTTCAGTGACCCACAGTCTATTAATCTATTAATTAATCTATTACTGTTTAAAGGGGTTGTCCGAGATTTTGATATTGATGTCATGACCTATCCTCAGCACCCTCGCCAATTAGCTGTTTAAAAAGGTCAGTGGCATTACGTTAATTGGTTGAGTTAAATGTGGCTGAGCTGCAATACCAAGCACAGACGCTGGACAGTCCTGTGAGGTAGACCAGGTTCTCATTGGAGCAGGTGCCTCCTGAAACAGGTGATCGGCAGGGCTCCCAGGTGTCAGACCCCGTCCGATCTGATAAGATTACCTATTTTAAGGATTTTTTGAGACTCTTAGAAACCCCTTTAAAATGTAGACCCATGTTTACTACGGTAGCCACCTCTGAATTGTGGGGTAAAATTGGTGCTATTTTGAAGCAATGTAGGGCATCTCATTTTAGACATAATCTATAAAATAATAATTTATTGTGCCTTGTCTGCCAAGGGGGTGTGGCTTTGAAGGAAAGGGGAGTGGTTTCGTGGGAAAACCAAAATTCTGCCACAGTAAAAATTACAAAGTAAGCCAACCATTGGTATAAAGTTAGACATGCCCTAAGTATGTTATATAGTGAGTCAATATTTAGTCCATCAAGTCACCAAAAACTAGTGATCTTACTGAGGACTGAGACAATATGTGGCGTATGCTTTAGGAATATCACTACTTCTATAGGGGTTAGTATTACAGTAGTTATATTTTTGTACATAGGAGGAAGTATTATAGTAGTTATATTCTTGTACATAGGAGGAAGTATTATAGTAGTTATATTCTTGTACATAGGAGGAAGTATTATAGTAGTTATATTCTTGTACATAGGAGGAAGTATTATAGTAGTTATATTTTTGTACATAGGAGGAAGTATTATAGTAGTTATATTTTTGTCCATGGGGACACATTAGACCGGTTTCACACCATGGATGAGATTTAGGCTATTTGCACATGAACATTGTTTGTTTCTATGTCCGTTCCGTTTTCTTTTTGCGAATAGGATGCGGACCCATTGTGCTGTCCGCATCAGTATGTCTGTTCCGTAGCCCCGCAAAAAAAAATAGAACATGTCCTATTCTTGTCCGTTTTAGGCATTGTTACAATGGATCCGCAAAAAAAACGGATCCGCAATTTGCCGACCACAAAAAACATAGTCGTGTGCATGTAGCCATATCATGAGGAGAATTCAGTTTTAGGCCTCTTTCACACTTGCGTTGTCCGGATTCTGTGTGTACTCCACTTGCCGGAATTACACGCCGGATCCGGAAAAACGCAAGTGTACTGAAAGCATTTGAAGACGGATCCGTCTTCAAAATGCTTTCAGTGTTACTATGGCAGCCAGGACGCTATTAAAGTCCTGGTTGCCATAGTAGGAGCGGGGAGCGGGGGAGCAGCATACTTACCATCCGTGCGGCTCCCAGGGCGCTCCAGAATGACGTCAGGGTGCCCCAGGCGCATGGATGACGTGCCATGCGATCACGTCATCCATGCGCTTGGGGCGAACTGACGTCACTCTGGAGCGCCCCCGGGAGCCGCACGGATGGTAAGTATGCTGCTCCCCCGCTCCCCGCTACACTTTACCATGGCTGCCGGGACTTTAGCGTCTCGGCAGCCATGGTAACCACTGTAAAAAAGCTAAACGTCGTATCCGGCAATGCGCCGAAACGACGTTTAGCTTAAGGCCGGATCCGGATCAATGCCTTTCAATGGGCATTCATTCCGGATCCGGCCTTGTGGCAAGTCTTCAGTTTTTTTGGCCGGAGCAAAAAGCGCAGCATGCTGCGCTATTTGCTGCGGCCAAAAAACGTTCCGTTCCGGAACGGAAGACATCCTGATGCATCCTGAACGGATTTCACTCCATTCAGAATGCATGGGGATAATCCTGATCAGGATTCTTCCGGCATAGAGCCCCGACGACGGAACTCTATGCCGGAAGACAATAACGCAGGTGTGAAAGAGCCCATAAAGGAGTCTGTGGGAGAATGTATCAAACCCTGCTCTCAAAAATTCTTTTTTTAAATAATGGAAAATAGGAGTTTGCAACATTTTGGGCTTACTAACTTTTGACACATTTTGCATTTCTACAACTCCTTTTAAAAAATGGATAGGAAAGTTGGTGTGGTTAGCTGTATTAATTAGGTTGAACCCAGATTTATCACGGCAACTTTTTTTTTTTTTTTATTGCAAAAGTTACTAGTAAGCAGTTAGAGTACAAAAACTGGAATAGTATTTCTAGACAAAAGTCTTAGATTTCCAGATTTGCCAAAGCTAGCAAACGACTTGCGCATTTTCATAAGTTTGGTGCAAAGTATGTCAAAGCACACTCTCGCAAAACGCACTTCTATCTATATATATATAAAAAAGGACGTATATGTTAAATGTATGTATATATGTATGTATGTTCCGCAATCACAAAAAAATGCAACCATCGATTTCAAGGAAACTTGGTATACACATTCCTTGCTACCTGGAAATAAATCTTGTGGGGGTCACAGCTCTCTAGCACGTACTGTTCCTGGGATATTCTCAAAAAATGCAAATATGGCACATCACATGACCTACATTAGCCAATAGAAGCCTGCAGGTCTTTCTCTTCATGTCCCAACTGCCATACACATGGTCACATGTCCCTTATCAGCCAATAGAAGCTCGCAGGTCCTTAGTCTCTACATACACACAGTTTTACACCAGGTTTCCATAACAACCCAGCCATTTTTCTTCACTGCTGCAGGTCAGCTTTAAGGCTGGGTTCACACCTGAGCGTTTTACAGCGCGTTCCTACGCGCTGTAAAACGCACAACAGGCAAGAACCAATGATTCTCTATGGGAATGGTTCTCACCTGGGCGTTTTACAGCGCGTACGATCGCGCTGTAAAACGCCCGACGCTCAAACAAGTGCTTGAGCTTTTTTTTGGGCGTTTGTCGCGCGTTCCCGCACATAGATATTCGGGAACGCGCGACAATGTGTGCACCCCTATCTCTGTATGCGCGATTGTAAACGCCCGTACAATCGCACATACAGAGCGCTCGTTTCCGAACGTTCAGGTCTGAACCCAGCGTAAAGGGGCAGGGAGCTGTTGATGACACTGTTAGGCTGAGTTCACACGGGCGAGATTTCCGCGCGGGTGCAATGCGTGAGGTGAACGCATTGCACCTGCACTGAATCCGGACCCATTCATTTCTATGGGGCTGTGCACATGAGCAGTGATTTTCACGCATCACTTATGCGTTGCGTGAAAATCGCAGCATGCTCTATATTGTGCGTTTATCACGCAACGCAGGTCCCATAGAAGTGAATGGGGCTGAGTGAAAATCGCAAGCATCCGCAAGCAAATGCGGTGCGATTTTCACGCATGGTTGCTAAGATGACAGTCTATTCACTGTATTATTTTCCCTTATAACATGGTTATAAGGGAAAATAATAGCATTCTTTAATACAGAATGCGTAGTAGAAGGTTAATTGAGGGTTAAAAAAAATAAATAAAATTAACTCAAGTTCTCCTCTTGATTGCGTAGTTGCCGATCTCCTAACTGCTTTAATCATGAGCTGCCGGCTAAAGAACCTGTGGTGACGTCACATTACATGGTCCAATCATATGGTCCATCACTGCTTTGCAGGTGATAGTTCAGGGGGCAGGTAGGGTGGCCATTCAGGCCCCCCTCAAAAGACAGACTTTAAAACCCCACCCCCCAGGACCAACTAAGCCACGCCTCCAAACCACGCCCCACTCCGCAGCCAACAGGGATTGAAAAAATGAATGCAAAAATCAACTTCTGGCAGCTGGAGGGGAGCGAGGGACGGTGACTTTATCCCTGCAACTCACGCTCAGACAGCACAGTGCTGCTGTCTGAGAGTGAGCTGTTCAAAAGGACATCCCTGCATGAGATATTCCCCAAAAATGCATTAGCCAATAGAAGCCTGGTCACATGACCCTTATCAGCCAATAGAAGCTCAAAGACCCTTAGTCTTCACATACACACAGTTTTACACCAGGTTTCCATAACAACCCAGCCATTTCTCTTCACTGCTGTAGGTTAGCTTTAAAGGGGCAAGGTGCTGTGGATGACACTATTAAGGGAGCGAAGTGCTGTGGAGGTCACAGTTTAGGGGCAAGTAGGGTGGCCATTCAGGCCACCCTCAAAAGAAGGACTTAAAAACCCCGGCCCGAGGTCCTGCTAATCCAAGCCCACACCCACCCCACTGCCGATGGAAATTGAAAAAATGAAGGTAAAAATCAACTTCTGTCAGCTGCAGGAGATCGAGGGAGGGTGACTTTCTCCCTGAAGCTCATGCTCAGACAGCACAGTGCTGCTTTCTGAGAGTGAGCTGTTCTAAAGAACATACCTGTGTCCGTCCAGGCCCTGCATCAGACACAGGACAGGGAGTTTGAAAGCCTAAAACCGGACCTCTGGCCACCCTAGGGGCAGGCTGCTGTGGGGGTCACAGTTAAGGGGACGGTCCGCTATGGAGGTCAGTGTTAAGGGACAGATTGTTGTAGAGCCACTGTTAAGGGGATGTGGAGTTGTTGAAATCACTGTTTAGGAGATGGGGTATTGTGAAGGTCACTAATGAAGGGGCGGCCTCTGTGGAGGTCACTGTTAAAGGGGCGGGCTGCTGTGGAGGTCACTGATAAGGGGGCGGACACTGTGGAGGTCACAGTTAAGGGGACGGTCCACTATGGAGGTCAGTGTTAAGGGGCGGGGTGCTGTAGAGGTCACTGTTAAGGGGGATACTGTTGATATCTTTTAATGACATACACAAACATTAAATGAAATAGATTAAATATACCCGTGTGAAGCCGGGTCCTTCTGCTAGTAATTTATAAAATGTTGAATGCCTTGATAAATCTAGTGCCTTATTTAAGGCTAATATAAAAGTATCATCTTTTGACCGCATAATACTGAGATCCATTCATTCTGCTGTATCCTGTTGTCTGATGTACAGAATAAAGCAACTCGTGGATGAACACGGTAGTGGTGAGTTCAGCTATCTGATTAGGATTGTCTGCAGTTATTATTTCTGCTAATAAAGGCCAGGCATAGAGGTCTTACAAGAGATAGATCGCTATCACAATAATCAGAGTCAGAATAGTCAAAAGATGCAAAGAATTCCTACAGCCTGCTGTGTATTTGTGTGTGCCTAATCTGCAATCAAGATCAGTGCCATCCGCAATCTTGTGAAAGCACATGGTCGCACAAGCTTACTGCACTTCACGTGAATGTTGAAAACTGTTTCTCTACATTGAACTGTTACCTCACCTGTCTAAGCTGCTGTTCGTTTTCTTAAAGAGACAGTACAATTTTTCCGCAAAACCGTAAAAAATGTCTAGGCTCTTTTATAGCCGAACCAATGCAGATACATCATGCCTCTGAACCAGAAGACATACAGGGAGCAGATTCTGAAGATATTTCCGAACAGAGTGTGAAACCCAGACGTACAATAAAACCGACACAAATACTCAAAGAAAACTATGAAGCAACTAGACTAGACCTCACACTGCATGTCAGTTTTGTCTCACTTTAATGATCAACCAGCTGAATTAAGAGACTCTGTAAATCGCCTATTTGCTGTGTATGAATGCTACCAGCGCCTGTCTGCAAAATTCTCAGTTATCTTGCAGGACTCTAATATAGAGGATTCTTCAGCAGAACTGACCAGGACTGATGCACTTAACCAACAAAGGGATCTCGCAGTGCAAAATGCTAAGCTTAATTCAGAACTCCGCATTACTCAACTGTAGGAGACCAGATCTCACAGAGCCACCTCAACCAAGCACACTGCACTTTCTTCTAGATCCTCATTCCAGAAATTCAACATTAAGCGACAAGCTAATAGAGGCCCGCGCCGATGCGGAATAAAAAAAAGCGACAAGCTCGTTTACCAGAAAGCAAGCAGAGGTAGAAGCACACAAGGCAGCTCGCCATGCTGAGATGTAAGCTCCAAGAGTAACTCATCAAGCCGAGATGGAAGCTCAAAGCAAAGCTCTCCAAGCACAAATGGCTGCTCATCAAGCAAAGGTAGAAGCGCACAAGGCAGCTCGCCATGCCGAGATGGAAGCTCAAATGGTAGCTCAACAAGCAGAGACAGATTCACAAATAAAGATTCTGCAAATGGAAGGGGAGGAAGCAGCTTCCCTAGCAAGGCTGAAAGTCCTTGAAAAAGCAATTGGACAAATTACTAATTCAGACTGCTTTATCACTGCAGAACTGGAAGATCCAGCTGAACACACCAGTGAATACTTACCAAAGCATCTCCTGTACCTCCTACTAACAACACTGTTCTGACTCTCAACACCAAAGACCTCTCAGCTCCATATGCCTAAGCCTCTTCAAGTCTACAACACAAGTACATCTACGCAGCAAATCACATCAACTCATGTCAACAACAAAGTGACTTCCAGTGATAAGCTGCAGCTCAAGCCACAGCCAGCACAAGCCTTGGAGACTACACCACAGTTAAACGCTCATGGAACATCATTTTACCATGGTAAACATCAACCTACATCACCAGAGAATAGAGCTAAGCGGACACCGGGATGTTCGGGTTCGACGGGTTCGGCCGAACTTCACAAAAAAGTTCGAGTTCGGGACCCGAACTTGACCCCAAACCCGATTGAAGTCAATGGAGACCCAAACCACCCAATTTGGAGACCCAGAAGTTGCAGGGGGCAGAACCATAAGTCAGTTCGTGTAAATTGCCCCACCATGTCGCACATCCCCGTGATGTTCACGATCCAATTGGATATCTGCTCTATCAACTTTCGATGTTCTTTTCTGTGCTTGCCATGTAGATCAGTTAGCAGTGAATCAGGGTTCCACGCCAGAGAAGGAGCATGAGAAAGAGAGACCACATCCAAGGGAGATCAGTGGATGAAATTTAATTGTGATCGAGCGGAAATGTGGGAGAAGCTATTAAAATGGAAGAATTGAAGGAAAGGAGGGGAGCGCGGCAATTATCCCCTCCCAACTCGGGGAGGTCGTGACGATAAATAACAATACAGGACTCTTAAGATGCCCTGTTATTGGAATGATTAATAAAAAATTATAGGGAATGTCACTGGGGTATTTTGGATTTGGAAACGTTAGGCTACTTTCACACTGGCGTTTCTGGGTACGCTTGTGTGATCCTTTTCAGGGCTCTCACAAGTGGCCCAAAACAGATCAGTTTAGCCCCAATGCATACTGAATGGATAAGGATCCGTTCAGAATGCATCAATTTGGATGTGTTTGGTCTCCATTGCGTTTTTTAGATGGTCACTAAAACGCAGCTTGCAGCGTTTTGGTGTCCGCCTGACGATGAGGAGCCAAACGGATCCGTCCTGACTTACAATGTAAGCCAATGGGGACTGATCCGTTTTTTACTGACATAATATGGTGCAATTGAAAACGGATCCGTCCCCCACTGACTTTCAAAGTAAGTCAAGATGGGTCCATTTTGACTTAGACTTTTTTTTTTATGAATATTGCAAACGGATCCGTTATTAACGGATACAAGCGTTTGCATTATTGGTGCGGATCCGTCTGTGCAGATACAAGACGGATCCGCACAAAACGCCAGTGTGAAAGTAGCCTTAGCCAGAAGAGGTCCGCTGCCACTTTGTTGATTCTAGATAAATTCTGAATGATCGTGCGTCCCTGTGATGTCCACCATCCATTTGGATATCTTCTCTATCAACTTTCGATGTTCTTTTCTGAGCCTACCATGTTGATCACTGTTATCGGCAAATCAGGGTTCCACGCCAGAGAGAGAGCGTGAGAAAGGGAGACCTCATCCAAGGGAGGTCAATGGCTGCAATGGGATGAAGCGCAAATGTGGGACAAATTATAAAATTTTAGAAATTTAGGTCCCTGTCACCTATGCAGAGCAGGGGCTTTTTATCGCCAGAAATGGGTTAATGTCACCCACCAATGGAACAGATTATTTTTAAAAATTTCGGTCCCTGTCACCTATGCAGAGCAGGGCATGGCCAAATTGTAAAATGTCAACCCAAGAATTTAACAGAAAAATTAGTGAAATTTATTAACCTGTCTACTAGGTAGAGCAGGGGTCTATCACAGCCAAAAATTGTTGAATGTCACCCGAAAATGTAAAAGAAAAATTAGTGAAATTTATTAAGCTGTCAACTAGGTAGACCAGTGGTATATCACAGCCAAAAATTTGTGAATTTCACCCAAAAATGTAACAGACAAATATTAGTGAATTTTTTTTACCTGTCTACTAGGTATAGGAGTGGAAGCAGCGGTGGAGGAGGACGAGGTAGCCAACACTGGTTTTTGGTTTTAATATACATATTTTTTTAATTAGGGTACACTCCAAAAGAGTGTGAAATATCCAAAATACAAGAATGAGCGATTGCGCTGTAGTATAACAATGGCTGGTTAAGGCCGGTATACATGTCTTTTCTGCACAAGGTATGGACAAGTCCTGTGGGATCCATGCCTGGATCATTTGAATGAACGTGAGCTTGTCCACATTGGCTGTGGACAGGTGGCTGCGCTTGTCTGTGATAACGCTACCTACCATGCTAAACACACGTTCAGACAATACGCTGGCTGCAGGGCAGGCCAGCACCTCCAAGACGTAAAGGGAAAGCTCAGGCCATGTGCCCAATTTGGAGACCCAGAAGTTGAAGGGGGAAGACCCATAATTCAGTACATGTAGGCGTGTGCACACATACTGCTCCACCATGTTGCTGAAATGCTGCCTCCTGCTAAGACGTTCCATATCAGCTGGTGGTGCTGGTTATTGAGGCGTGCTAACAAAGCTTTTCCACATTTCGGCCATGCTAAACCTGCCTTGTGACATGCTGGTGGTGCCCCAGCTGAATTGGAGACCTCTTCCTCGTCCTCTGCCTTTGCCTTGTGCTTCCACTGTGCCCCCGCTGTCAGGTGGGAATGCCATCAGAAGCACGTCTAACAGTGTGTGCTTGTACTCGCGCATCTTACGATCACGCTCCAGTGACGGAATTAAGGACGGTACATTGTCCTTGCAGGGGCGGACTAGGAACTTAAAGTGGCCCTGGAAAAAATACTAAAAGTGGCCCTGTTTGTAATCGGGTCCGAATTGATGGAAGGCAGGGCCAGCAATACCATATTGTGGCACATTATACCACCTCAACAGAGTCAAATACCACAGTCCATCACAAAATACTGCCAACAGCACAAAATACATCCCCAAAAACTTCCACTGACTGGCCATGAGGAGGGCCCAGGCGGCCCTCTGGGCATCGGCCCACTGGGAAATTTCCCTGTAAGGTCTATGGCCAATCCGCCCCTTTGTCCTTGCAACGGGGATCCAGCAGTGTGGCCACCCAGTAATCAGCACAAGTTAGAATGTGTCCAACTCGGCGGTCGCTGTGGAGACACTGCAGCATGTAATCGCTCATTTGTGCCAGGCTGCCCAGAGGCAACAACAAGCTGTCCTCTGTGGGAGGTGTATCATCTGTGTCCTCTGTATCCCCCCAGCCACGCACCAGTGATAGCCATGAGCCGGTTTGGGTGCCACCCTGCTGTGAAGACGGTTCCTCCTCCTCATCCTTCACCTCGTCATCCTCCAGAACTGTGCCCTGGCTGGACAATTGTGTACCTGCCATATGTTGGTGCAGGAACCCACCCTCGGAGCCACTTGTAAATGACTGGCCTGAAACCCTTGTAAATGATCCTTCTTCCTCCTCCTCCTGTGCCACATTCTCTTCCAACATTGCCCGAAGATTTTTTTCAAGGAGGCATAGAAGTGGCATAGTAACACTGAGAACGGCGTCATCGGCACTGGCCATATTGGTGGAGTACTCGAAACAGCGCAACAAGGCACACAGGTCTCGCATGAAGGCCCAGTCATTGGTGGTGAAGTGGCGCTGTTCCGCAGAGCGACTCACCTGTGTGTGCTGCAGCTGAAACTCCACTATCGCCTACTGCTGCTCGCACAGTCTGGCCGGCATGTGCAAGGTGGAGTGCCCTTGTGGGCACGTCGCATATGAGGCGGTGAGTGGGAAGGCCGAAGTTACACTGCAGCGCTGACAGCAGCAGGGTGAGAACGCTGAAAGCGCGCACAGACGGCCCGCACTTTCTGCAGCAGCTCTGACATATTGGGGTAAATTTCAGGATCGTCTGCACCACCAAATTCAGCATATGAGCCAGGCAAGGGATGTGCGTTACACCGGCTAGTCCCAGAGCTGCTAGGAGATTTTGCTCATTATCGCACACCGCCAGGCCGTGCTTGAGGCTCACTGGCACCAGCCACTCATCGGTCGGTTATTCCATGCCCGTATACAGCTCCTGCGCGGTGTGGGGTTTGCCCCCCAAACAGATAAGTTTTAAAACTGCCTGATGTTGTTTACCCCTGGCTGTGCTGAAGTTGGTGGTGAAGGTGTTACGCTGACTGGATGAGGAGGCGTTAGAGGATGAGGAAGCGGAGTAGGAGGAGGAAGCAACAAGAGGCAAATAGAAATGCCCTGCAATCCTCAGTGGTGGAAGGACGTGCGCCAAACTGTTATCCGCCTCAGGCCCAGCCACCACTGCATTTTCCCAGTGTGCTGTTAGGGAGATATAACATCCCTGACCGTGCAGGTATCCGAAGTAAGGTGGACCTTGCCACAGATGGCGTTGCGCAGTGCACACCTAATTTTGTACCCCCACTTGGTTGTCCTGGGAACTGATGGCTTGCCTGGAAAAGTAGTTGCCACCCTCTTGGGACTTGTTCCTCATCCTTGTATCTCACTTTTGTGCTGCTTTTTATCATCATGTATGTGATTGTTTTACATTGTCAATAAAGTTTATTCAATTTTCACTTGTGAAGATTGTGGTTAAATTTTGGGGTAATACTACTGGAAAATTAGTGGTGGCTGGGCATTATGTACTCTGGGACAGCCACCACCATAAGGCTTTTAAAATTCTCCGTCTCCACCAGACGGAATGACAGCATTTCAAAGGCCAGTAATTTTGAAATGCTGGCATTCAGGGCCAGGGATCGCAGATGGGTAGGGGGGTACTTTCTCTTTCGCTCCAGTTTTTAGAAGATAGACAGCTGAATGCTTCCATGGGACATTTTGGAGATTCTTGCTGACCCAGGTGGTGCCGTTGCTGGCACATCCTCTGTTTGCGGGGTGGCAGGTGCCACTGTCACTCCAGAGGGGGATGAAGAGGCCGAAACTCCAGCAGAAGAGGAAGCAGGAGGAGCCAGAGGCCTTTCTTGGTTTTTGAGGTGTCTACTACACTGCAGCTTGTGCTTTGCACTTAGATGCCTGGTCATGCAGGTTGTGCTCAGGTTGAGAACGTTTATGCCTTGCGTTAGGCTCTGATTGCACAGCTTGCAAACCACTCGTGTCTTGTCGTCAGCACATTGTCTGAAGAACTGCCACGGAAGCCTGAAGAACAGGCTTCCGTTTTGCATTCTGTTATAATAGAAGTCTATGGCCAGCATAATGGATCCGTCCTGGTTTCCGTTATGCAGGACAGGACTCCTGCATAATGGAAACCAGAACAGATCAGTTATGCTGCCCATAGACTTCTATTATGACAGAATGCAAAACAGAAGCCTTTAAGAAGCATTCCATTTTGCATTCTGTCAAAATAGAGGTCTATGGGCAGCTAAATGAAGCTATGACGCTCCAATAGACTTCTATTATGACGGAATGCAAAATTGAATACCTCTATAGGTTTCCCTTTTGCATTCCATTTTAAGAATTACATTATTTTCCGATATAACCATTTTATAACAGGAAATAATTAAGTAATTCATAAATAGCCTGTTACCTGAACTCTCTCAAAGTTTGTTACAAACCCAAAATTCGGATTCTCTCATCCCAGTTCGGATTCTCTCATCCCTAATTAAAAGAACAATATTTTTTTCCACTACTTGATTGGCTGCCTCCCTTTCTTAAATTTGTTCCACTAAAGAGTAATTTGGACACAGCTCCTACAGGGGCGCACAGCATCTTTTTGCTTTACTGCAGGCTGCTATATACTTTTCTTTTGGTTTAACAGAAGGGATTATCTAGGAATGTTGGTGGCCTGCACAATGATGCGCACGTCCGTATGTGACCTGCCTATCATTCAAATGCACAGTAACTGTTTTGCTACCAGACAGGATTAGCTATGCATGTTAGTGCAATGCACACTGATATACACCAAGATACACCCTCCCTGAAGTCTAACTTCAGGCTGGGATAAACCTGATTTAACGCGCTTTGTGACAAATTAATTCACAACTAGAGTTGAGCGAACACCTGGATGTTCGGGTTCGAGAAGTTCGGCCGAACATCCCGGAAATGTTCGGGTTCGGGATCCGAACCCGATCCGAACTTCGTCCCGAACCCGAACCCCATTGAAGTCAATGGGGACCCGAACTTTTCGGCACTAAAAAGGCTGTAAAACAGCCCAGGAAAGAGCTAGAGGGCTGCAAAAGGCAGCAACATGTAGGTAAATCCCCTGCAAACAAATGTGGATAGGGAAATGAATTAAAATAAAAATTAAATAAATAAAAATTAACCAAAATCAATTGGAGAGAGGTTCCATAGCAGAGAATCTGGCTTCCCGTCACCCACCACTGGAACAGTCCATTCTCAGATATTTAGGCCCCGGCACCCAGGCAGAGGAGAGAGGTCCCGTAACAGAGAATCTGTCTTCATGTCAGCAGAGAATTAGTCTGCATGTCATAGCAGAGAATGAGGCTTCACGTCAGCCACCACTGCAACAGTCCATTGGCATATATTTAGGCCCAGCACACACACAGGCAGAGGAGAGAGGTCCCGTAACAGAGAATCTGGCTTCATGTCAGCAGAGAATCAGTCTGCATGTCATAGCAGAGAATCAGGCTTCACGTCAGCCACCACTGCAACAGTCCATTGTCATAAATTTAGGCCCAGCACCCAGGCAGAGGAGAGAGGTCCCGTAACAGAGAATCTGGCTTCATGTCAGCAGAGAATCAGTCTTCATATCATAGCAGAGAATCAGGCTTCACGTCACCCACCACTGTAAGAGTCAATTTTCATAAATTTAGGCCCAGAACCCAGGCAGAGGAGAAAGGTCCCGTAACAGACAATCTGGCTTCATGTCAGCAGAGAATCAGTCTTCATATCATAGCAGAGAATCAGGCTTCACGTCACCCACCACTGTAAGAGTCAATTTTCATAAATTTAGGCCCAGAACCCAGGCAGAGGAGAAAGGTCCCGTAACAGACAATCTGGCTTCATGTCAGCAGAGAATCAGTCTTCATATCATAGCAGAGAATCAGGCTTCACGTCACCCACCACTGTAAGAGTCAATTTTCATAAATTTAGGCCCAGAACCCAGGCAGAGGAGAAAGGTCCCGTAACAGACAATCTGGCTTCATGTCAGCAGAGAATCAGTCTTCATATCATAGCAGAGAATCAGGCTTCACGTCACCCACCACTGTAAGAGTCAATTTTCATAAATTTAGGCCCAGAACCCAGGCAGAGGAGAAAGGTCCCGTAACAGACAATCTGGCTTCATGTCAGCAGAGAATCAGTCTTCATATCATAGCAGAGAATCAGGCTTCACGTCACCCACCACTGTAAGAGTCAATTTTCATAAATTTAGGCCCAGAACCCAGGCAGAGGAGAAAGGTCCCGTAACAGACAATCTGGCTTCATGTCAGCAGAGAATCAGTCTTCATATCATAGCAGAGAATCAGGCTTCACGTCACCCACCACTGTAAGAGTCAATTTTCATAAATTTAGGCCCAGAACCCAGGCAGAGGAGAAAGGTCCCGTAACAGACAATCTGGCTTCATGTCAGCAGAGAATCAGTCTTCATATCATAGCAGAGAATCAGGCTTCACGTCACCCACCACTGTAAGAGTCAATTTTCATAAATTTAGGCCCAGAACCCAGGTAGAGGAGAAAGGTCCCGTAACAGACAATCTGGCTTCATGACAGCAGAGAATCAGTCTGCATGTCATAGCAGAGAATCAGGCTTCACGTCAGCCACCACTGCAACAGTCCATTGTCATAAATTTAGGCCCAGCACCCAGGCAGAGGAGAGAGGTCCCGTAACAGACAATCTGGCTTCATGTCAGCAGAGAATTAGTCTGCATGTCATAGCAGAGAATCAGGCTTCATGTCAGCCACCACTGCAACAGTCCATTGGCATATATTTAGGCCTAGCACACAGGCAGAGGAGAGGTTCATTCAACTTTGGGTAGCATCGCAATATAATGGTAAAATGAAAATAAAAATAGGATTGAATGAGGAAGTGCCCTGGAGTCCAATAATATATGGTTATGGGGAGGTAGTTAATGTCTAATCTGGACAAGGGACGGACAGGTCCTGTGGGATCCATGCCTGGTTCATTTTTATGAACGTCAGCTTGTCCACATTGGCTGTAGACAGGCGGCTGCGTTTGTCTGTAATGACGCCCCCTGCCGTGCTGAATACACGTTCAGACAAAACGCTGGCTGCCGGGCAGGCCAGCACCTCCAAGGCATAAAAGGCTAGCTCTGGCCACGTGGACAATTTAGAGACCCAGAAGTTGAATGGGGCCGAACCATCAGTCAGTACGTGGAGGGGTGTGCACACGTACTGTTCCACCATGTTAGTGAAATGTTGCCTCCTGCTAACACGTTGCGTATCAGGTGGTGGTGCAGTTAGCTGTGGCGTGTTGACAAAAGTTTTCCACATCTCTGCCATGCTAACCCTGCCCTCAGAGGAGCTGGCCGTGACACAGCTGCCTTGGCGACCTCTTGCTCCTCCTCTGCCTTGGCCTTGGGCTTCCACTTGTTCCCCTGTGACATTTGGGAATGCTCTCAGTAGCGCGTCTACCAACGTGCGCTTGTACTCGCGCATCTTCCTATCACGCTCCAGTGCAGGAAGTAAGGTGGGCACATTGTCTTTGTAGCGTGGATCCAGCAGGGTGGCAACCCAGTAGTCCGCACAGGTTAAAATGTGGGCAACTCTGCTGTCGTTGCGCAGGCACTGCAGCATGTAGTCGCTCATGTGTGCCAGGCTGCCCAGGGGTAAGGACAAGCTGTCCTCTGTGGGAGGCGTATCGTCATCGTCCTGCCTTTCCCCCCAGCCACGCACCAGTGATGGACCCGAGCTGCGTTGGGTGCCACCCCGCTGTGACCATGCTTCATCCTCATCCTCCTCCACCTCCTCCTCATCCTCGTCCTCCTCGTCCTCCAGTAGTGGGCCCTGGCTGGCCACATTTGTACCTGGCCTCTGCTGTTGCAAAAAACCTCCCTCTGAGTCACTTCGAAGAGACTGGCCTGAAAGTGCTAAAAATGACCCCTCTTCCTCATCCTCCTCCTCCTCCTCCTGGGCCACCTCCTGTTCCATCATCGCCCTAAGTGTTTTCTCAAGGAGACATAGAAGTGGTATTGTAACGCTGATAACGGTGTCATCGCCACTGGCCATGTTGGTGGAGTACTCGAAACAGCGCAACAGGGCACACAGGTCTCGCATGGAGGCCCAGTCATTGGTGGTGAAGTGGTGCTGTTCTGTAGTGCGACTGACCCGTGCGTGCTGCAGCTGAAACTCCACTATGGCCTGCTGCTGCTCGCACAGTCTGTCCAGCATGTGCAAGGTGGAGTTCCACCTGGTGGGCACGTCGCATATGAGGCGGTGAGCGGGAAGGCCGAAGTTACGCTGTAGCGCAGACAGGCGAGCAGCGGCAGGATGTGAACGCCGGAAGCGCGAACAGACGGCCCGCACTTTATGCAGCAGCTCTGACATGTCGGGGTAGTTGTGAATGAACTTCTGCACCACCAAATTCAGCACATGCGCCAAGCAAGGGATGTGCGTCAAATTGGCTAGTCCCAGAGCTGCAACGAGATTTCGCCCATTATCACACACCACCAGGCCGGGCTTGAGGCTCACTGGCAGCAACCACTCGTCGGTCTGTTGTTCAATACCCCGCCACAACTCCTGTGCGGTGTGGGGCCTGTCCCCCAAACATATGAGTTTCAGAATGGCCTGCTGACGTTTACCCCGGGCTGTGCTGAAGTTGGTGGTGAAGGTGTGTGGCTGACTGGATGAGCAGGTGGAAGAAGAGGAGGAGGAAGCCGAGAAGGAGGAGGTGGCAACAGGAGGCAAAGAATGTTGCCCTGCGATCCTTGGCGGCGGCAGGACGTGCGCCAAACAGCTCTCCGCCTGGGGCCCAGCTGCCACTACATTTACCCAGTGTGCAGTTAGGGAGATATAGCGTCCCTGGCCGTGCTTACTGGTCCACGTATCTGTGGTTAGGTGGACCTTGCTACAGATGGCGTTGCGCAGTGCACACTTGATTTTATCGGATACTTGGTTGTGCAGGGAAGGCACGGCTCTCTTGGAGAAGTAGTGCCGGCTGGGAACAACATACTGTGGGACAGCAAGCGACATGAGCTGTTTGAAGCTGTCTGTGTCCACCAGCCTAAATGACAGCATTTCATAGGCCAGTAGTTTAGAAATGCTGGCATTCAGGGCCAGGGATCGAGGGTGGCTAGGTGGGAATTTACGCTTTCTATCAAATGTTTGTGAGATGGAGAGCTGAACGCTGGCGTGTGACATGGTTGAGACGCTTGGTGACGGAGGTGGTGGTGGTGGTGTTGGTGGTACATCCCCTGTTTGCTGGGCGGCAGGTGCCAACGTTCCTCCAGAGGCGGAGGAAGAGGCCGAGGCGGCAGCAGCAGAATAGGCCGAGGCGGCAGCAGCAGAAGAGGTAGCAGGGGGAGCCTGAGTGACTTCCTTGGTTTTAAGGTGTTTACTCCACTGCAGTTCATGCTTTGCATGCAGGTGCCTGGTCATGCAGGTTGTGCTCAGGTTCAGAACGTTAATGCCTCGCTTCAGGCTCTGATGGCACAGCGTGCAAACCACTCGGGTCTTGTCGTCAGCACATTGTTTGAAGAAGTGCCATGCCAGGGAACTCCTTGAAGCTGCCTTTGGGGTGCTCGGTCCCAGATGGCGGCGGTCAGTAGCAGGCGGAGTCTCTTGGCGGCGGGTGTTCTGCTTTTGCCCACTGCTCCCTCTTTTGCTACGCTGTTGGCTCGGTCTCACCACTGCCTCTTCCTCCGAACTGTGAAAGTCAGTGGCACGACCTTCATTCCATGTGGGGTCTAGGACCTCATCGTCCCCTGCATCGTCTTCCACCCAGTCTTGATCCCTGACCTCCTGTTCAGTCTGCACACTGCAGAAAGACGCAGCAGTTGGCACCTGTGTTTCGTCATCATCAGAGACATGCTGAGGTGGTATTCCCATGTCCTCATCATCAGGAAACATAAGTGGTTGTGCGTCAGTGCATTCTATGTCTTTCACCGCTGGGGAAGGGCTAGGTGGATGCCCTTGGGAAACCCTGCCAGCGGAGTCTTCAAACAGCATAAGAGACTGCTGCATAACTTGAGGCTGAGACAGTTTCCCTGGTATGCATGGGGGTGATGTGACAGACTGATGGGGTTGGTTTTCAGGCGCCATCTGTGCGCTTTCTGCAGAAGACTGGGTGGGAGATAATGTGAACGTGCTGGATCCACTGTCGGCCACCCAATTGACTAATGCCTGTACCTGCTCAGGCCTTACCATCCTTAGAACGGCATTGGGCCCCACCATATATCGCTGTAAATTCTGGCGGCTACTGGGACCTGAGGTAGTTGGTACACTAGGACGTGTGGATGTGGCAGAACGGCCACGTCCTCTCCCAGCACCAGAGGGTCCACTAACACCACCACGACCATGTCCACGTCCGCGTCCCTTACTAGATGTTTTTCTCATTGTTATGGTTCACCACAACAACAAATATATTATTTGGCCCAATGTATTGTATTCAAATTCAGCGGGATATAAATTTGAGGCCTAGTATTTAGGCGCTGGGTGACCGGTATGGATTTAGTGACAGAATTAGACTTGGAAATGCACAGAAGCGTGTGTGTGAAGTTATTCTGAATGACCCAATGTGCACCTTGAATATTATATACCCTTTTTGGGATAGATTTCAAATAGCTCTGATATAGCAGGAACCACTAAATTATGAAATTGCTAAATTGGGAATTGTACTTCAACCCAGAACAAAAAATGTGCTTTGACGGACACTAAATATCTTGCCCAGCAACAACAGTACAGCGGTGGGTAACGAGAGATTTAGAGGGATTTAAATTTGAGGCCTAGTATTTAGGCGCTGGGTCACCGGTATGGATTTAGTGACAGAATTAGACTTGGAAATGCACAGAAGCGTGTGTGTGAAGTTATTCTGAATGACCCTATGTGCACCTTCAATATTATATACCCTTTTAGGGATAGATTTCAAATAGCTCTGATATAGCAGAAACCACTAAATTATGAAATTGCTAAATTGGGAATTGTACTTCAACCCAGAACAAAAAATGTGCTTTGACGGACACTAAATATCTTGCCCAGCAACAACAGTACAGCGGTGGGTAACGAGAGATTTAGAGGGATTTAAATTTGAGGCCTAGTATTTAGGCGCTGGGTCACCGGTATGGATTTAGTGACAGAATTAGACTTGGAAATGCACAGAAGCGTGTGTGTGAAGTTATTCTGAATGACCCTATGTGCACCTTCAATATTATATACCCTTTTAGGGATAGATTTCAAATAGCTCTGATATAGCAGAAACCACTAAATTATGAAATTGCTAAATTGGGAATTGTACTTCAACCCAGAACAAAAAATGTGCTTTGACGGACACTAAATATCTTGCCCAGCAACAACAGTACAGCGGTGGGTAACGAGAGATTTAGAGGGATTTAAATTTGAGGCCTAGTATTTAGGCGCTGGGTCACCGGTATGGATTTAGTGACAGAATTAGACTTGGAAATGCACAGAAGCGTGTGTGTGAAGTTATTCTGAATGACCCTATGTGCACCTTCAATATTATATACCCTTTTAGGGATAGATTTCAAATAGCTCTGATATAGCAGAAACCACTAAATTATGAAATTGCTAAATTGGGAATTGTACTTCAACCCAGAACAAAAAATGTGCTTTGACGGACACTAAATATCTTGCCCAGCAACAACAGTACAGCGGTGGGTAACGAGAGATTTAGAGGGATTTAAATTTGAGGCCTAGTATTTAGGCGCTGGGTCACCGGTATGGATTTAGTGACAGAATTAGACTTGGAAATGCACAGAAGCGTGTGTGTGAAGTTATTCTGAATGACCCTATGTGCACCTTCAATATTATATACCCTTTTAGGGATAGATTTCAAATAGCTCTGATATAGCAGAAACCACTAAATTATGAAATTGCTAAATTGGGAATTGTACTTCAACCCAGAACAAAAAATGTGCTTTGACGGACACTAAATATCTTGCCCAGCAACAACAGTACAGCGGTGGGTAACGAGAGATTTAGAGGGATTTAAATTTGAGGCCTAGTATTTAGGCGCTGGGTCACCGGTATGGATTTAGTGACAGAATTAGACTTGGAAATGCACAGAAGCGTGTGTGTGAAGTTATTCTGAATGACCCTATGTGCACCTTCAATATTATATACCCTTTTAGGGATAGATTTCAAATAGCTCTGATATAGCAGAAACCACTAAATTATGAAATTGCTAAATTGGGAATTGTACTTCAACCCAGAACAAAAAATGTGCTTTGACGGACACTAAATATCTTGCCCAGCAACAACAGTACAGCGGTGGGTAACGAGAGATTTAGAGGGATTTAAATTTGAGGCCTAGTATTTAGGCGCTGGGT
The DNA here is from genome assembly GCF_014858855.1 of Bufo gargarizans. Taxonomy (NCBI): domain Eukaryota; kingdom Metazoa; phylum Chordata; class Amphibia; order Anura; family Bufonidae; genus Bufo; species Bufo gargarizans. Next base: position 268,662,729 of record NC_058085.1, on the reverse strand, counting down.
CACCGGTATGGATTTAGTGACAGAATTAGACTTGGAAATGCACAGAAGCGTGTGTGTGAAGTTATTCTGAATGACCCTATGTGCACCTTCAATATTATATACCCTTTTAGGGATAGATTTCAAATAGCTCTGATATAGCAGAAACCACTAAATTATGAAATTGCTAAATTGGGAATTGTACTTCAACCCAGAACAAAAAATGTGCTTTGACGGACACTAAATATCTTGCCCAGCAACAACAGTACAGCGGTAACGAGAGATTTAGAGGGATTTAAATTTGAGGCCTAGTATTTAGGCGCTGGGTGACAGGTATGGGTTTAGTGACAGAATTAGACTTGGAAATACACAGTAGCGGGTGTGTGTGAAGTTATTCTGAATGACCCAATGTGCACCTTCAATATTATATACCCTTTTAGGGATAGATTCCAAATAGCTCTGATATAGCAGGAACCACTAAATTATGAAATTGCTAAATTGGGAATTGTACTTCAACCCAGAACAAAAAATGTGCTTTGACGGACACTAAATATCTTGCCCAGCAACAACAGTACAGCGGTAACGAGAGATTTAGAGGGATTTAAATTTGAGGCCTAGTATTTAGGCGCTGGGTGACAGGTATGGGTTTAGTGACAGAATTAGACTTGGAAATACACAGTAGCGGGTGTGTGTGAAGTTATTCTGAATGACCCAATGTGCACCTTCAATATTATATACCCTTTTTGGGATAGATTTCAAATAGCTCTGATATAGCAGGAACCACTAAATTATGAAATTGCTAAATTGGGAATTGTATTTCAACCCAGAACAAGAAATGTGCTTGAACGGACACTAAATAACTCGCCCAGCTACAGCACTAGGGACAGATTTAGCTGGATATAAATTTGAGGCCTAGTATTTAGGCGCTGGGTGACCGGTATGGATTTAGTGACAGAATTAGACTGGGATATGGCCAAAAAATAAACAGACTATTGCTGGTTAAATGCACTTGGTGTGACAGCTTCACCCTGATGTAGGCTTTAGCCAAAAAACAACCACACCATTGAGGGTTAAATGCACTTGGTGACAGGCGCAGCTTGCCCCTGATTTTGTATATGGCCAAAAAATGAACAGACTATTGCTGGTTAAATGCACTTGGTGTGACAGCTTCACCCTGATGTAGGCTTTAGCCAAAAAACAACCACACCATTGAGGGTTAAATGCACTTGGTGACAGGCGCAGCTTGCCCCTGATTTTGTATATGGCCAAAAAATGAACAGACTATTGCTGGTTAAATGCACTTGGTGTCACAGCTTCACCCTGATGTAGGCTTTAGCCAAAAAACAACCACACCATTGAGGGTTAAATGCACTTGGTGACAGGCGCAGCTTGCCCCTGATTTTGTATATGGCCAAAAAATGAACAGACTATTGCTGGTTAAATGCACTTGGTGTGACAGCTTCACCCTGATGTAGGCTTTAGCCAAAAAACAACCACACCATTGAGGGTTAAATGCACTTGGTCGCAGCTTGTGCTGGCGCACCACAAGACACAAAATGGCCGCCGATCACCCCAGAAAAATGAGACTGACAAACGGTCTGTGCAGCCTAAAAACAGTGAGCAATTGAGGATCAGCAGCTCAATGATCCACAGCTGCAGATCGATCAGTTAATCAAGTCCTTTGGAGGAGTTAATCTGCCTAATCTCGCCCTACTGTCGCAGCCGCAACCTCTCCCTACGCTAATCAGAGCAGAGTGACGGGCGGCGCTATGTGACTCCAGCTTAAATAGAGGCTGGGTCACATGGTGCTCTGGCCAATCACAGCCATGCCAATAGTAGGCATGGCTGTGATGGCCTCTTGGGGCAAGTAGTATGACGCTTGTTGATTGGCTGCTTTGCAGCCTTTCAAAAAGCGCCAAGAAAGCGTCACAAAAGCGCCAAGAAAGCGACGAACACCGAACCCGAACCCGGACTTTTACGAAAATGTCCGGGTTCGGGTCCGTGTCACGGACACCCCAAAATTCGGTACGAACCCGAACTATACAGTTCGAGTTCGCTCATCCCTATTCACAACGAAGCAAATTTCTTGTTGAAATTCAGTGAAGCGTCCGAATCAAATTTTTTTAAACTTCGCTCATCTCAAATCTTCACGGTACATATGGACACAGAAAAAAAACGCATTTAAATGTTTCAGATGCTTGATGCATCCTTAGTCATAATGTATGGGTTCACCACATTCTCTGGGATTTAAATACTGACATTGCCAATCCCTGGGAATGTGTATACAGACAAACTTTAAAATTATTCTTATACATAAACATATTGAAACCTTATAAACAATCCAAATAAATTACAGGATTGAGACTGACCATGTATTTTGTAGAGGTAGTGCAAAGTAAGTGAGAAACAGAATGTAATATGACTAAGGCGTGCCAAACGTCTGAAATGCTTAAATGCAGTTTGCCTCTATGTCCATCTGTACCGTAAAGATGTTGTAAAGCTCCAATAAAGACTTAAGAATTTGATTCCACATTCCTGGCTGGTACTTCCGTTGTTTATGCAATATTATAGTAGTTATACACTTATACATGGAGAAAAATATTCTAGTATATTCTTGTATATTCTTGTACAAACCGGATTCCAAAAAAGTTGGGACACTATACAACTCGTGAATAAAAACCGAATGCAATGATGTGGAGGTGCCAACTTCTAATATTTTATTCAGAATAGAACATAAATCACGGAACAAAAGTTTAAACTGAGAAAATCTATCATTTTAAGGGAAAAATATGTTGAATCAGAATTTCATGGTGTCAACAAATCCCCAAAAAGTTGGGACAAGGCCATTTTCACCACTGTGTGGCATCTCCCCTTCTTCTTACAACACTCAACAGACGTCTGGGGACCGAGGAGACCAGTTTCTCAAGTTTAGAAATAGGAATGCTCTCCCATTCTTGTCTAATACAGGCCTCTAACTGTTCAATCGTCTTGGGCCTTCTTTGTTGCACCTTCCTCTTTATGATGCGCCAAATGTTCTCTATAGGTGAAAGATCTGGACTGCAGACTGGCCATTTCAGTACCCGGATCCTTCTCCTACGCAGCCATGATGTTGTGATTGATGCAGAATGTGGTCTGGCATTATCTTGTTGAAAAATGCAGGGTCTTCCCTGAAAGAGATGATGTCTGGATGGGAGCATATGTTGTTCTAGAACCTGAATATATTTTTCTGCATTGATGGTGCCTTTCCAGACATGCAAGCTATCCATGCCACACGCACTCATGCAACCCCATACCATCAGAGATGCAGGCTTCTGAACTGAGCGTTGATAACAACTTGGGTTGTCCTTGTCCTCTTTGGTCCGGATGACATGGCGTCCCAGATTTCCAAAAAGAACTTCGAATCGTGACTCGTCTGACCACAGAACAGTCTTCCATTTTGCCACACTCCATTTTAAACGATCCCTGGCCCAGTGAAAACGCCTGACCTTGTGGATCTTGCTTAGAAATGGCTTCTTCTTTGCACTGTAGAGTTTCAGCTGGCAATGGCGGATGGCACAGTGGATTGTGTTCACTGACAATGGTTTCTGGAAGTATTCCTGAGCCCATTCTGTGATTTCCTTTACAGTAGCATTGCTGTTTGTGGTGCAGTGTCGTTTAAGGGCACAGAGATCACAGGCATCCAGTATGGTTTTACGGCCTTGACCCTTACACACAGAGATTGTTCCAGATTCTCTGAATCTTCGGATGATGTTATGCACAGTTGATGATGATAGATGCAAAGTCTTTGCAATTTTTCGCTGGGTAACACCTTTCTGATATTGCTCCACTATCTTTTTGCGCAACATTGTGGGAATTGGTGATCCTCTACCCATCTTGGCTTCTGAGAGACACTGCCACTCTGAGAAGCTCTTTTTATACCTAATCATGTTGCCAATTGACCTAATTAATGTTAATTGGTCTTCCAGCTCTTCGTTATGCTCAAATTTACTTTTTCCAGCCTCTTATTGCTACTTGTCCCAACTTTTTGGGGATTTGTTGACACCGTGAAAATTTCAATCAACGTATTTTCCCTTTAAAATGATACATTTACTCGGATTAAACGTTTGATCTGTCATCTACGTTCTATTACAAATAAAATATTGACATTTGCCATCTCCACATCATTGCATTCAGTTTTTATTCACAATTTGTTTAGTGTCCCAACTTTTTGGGAATCCGGTTTGTATATAGAGACAGTATTATAGTAGTTATATTCTTGTACATAGGTGGAGCATTATAGTAGTTATGTTATTGTACATAGGGAGCAGTATTATAGTAGTTCTATTCTTGTCCATAGGAGAGGATAGACGTGTGGTGCTGAGCTCCCTGCAGGGAGGGGGCATGGCTTCTGACCCAGGTGGAGGGGAGGGGAGCTGGGCTGATGATCCTGGGAAAGCCCAGAGCTTGGAGTGCGGCCTGCAGCATGGAGATGGTGGAAGCGATGATCTGGAAATGGTGACTGGTGAGTCAACTGAAACTTGTAGTGCTTCTGGATTAAGTACAACTGTGACAAAGAAAAGTTTATTTAAACTGGAAAGGCGCATTTCTAAGCTAAGAGATGAGATAAAGATAGAGGCTGATCCCAAGAAAAAGCTGATGAAGTATGAATGCCTGGATGACTGCACACGTGAACTGGATATATTAAAAGACAAATTAGATAAAGGTAAAAACACAATACCTAAAGTGGAAAGCTGGGCAATGGAGAAAAAGAGGGAGGCCAGAGCCCAGAATGTGAAGATAAAAGAAATCATAGAAATAAAAAGTAAAGATTACGGCGATGTGCATAATATGGTGAAGCAAGGAAACCCTCAGAGATGTGTGGGTGCAGCGCCTGGAGGGTCACTGCTTTCAGGGTCACTATGTATGGGGTCTGAGCAGTCAGTCTCTGAAAATGCTGGGAATACTATGGAGCAAAGTGAGCCATCCAACAAGGAGTTAATTGCAGTGGACTCAGCTTGTTTCTCTGGTGAAGTGAATGAGAACAGCAATCCTGTGTGTGAGCAGGAGAGTGCTTCATGTATGGACATTGTGGGTGAGACCCCGCTCAGCGCTGTGGAGGAGACCCCGCTCAGTGCTGTGGAGGAGACCCCGCTCAGTGCTGTGATTGAGACCCCGCTCAGGGCTGTGATTGAGACCCCGCTCAGGGCTGTGATTGAGACCCCGCTCAATGCTGTGGAGGAGACCCCGCTCAGTGCTGTGGAGGAGACCCCGCTCAGTGCTGTGGAGGAGACCCCGCTCAGTGCTGTGGAGGAGACCCCGCTCAGTGCTGTGATTGAGACCCCGCTCAGTGCTGTGATTGAGACCCCGCTCAGTGCTGTGATTGAGACCCCGCTCAGTGCTGTGATTGAGACCCCGCTCGATCGGCTCTCAGAGGAGACAACTGCACAGATTGGAGCAGACATGGAGGTCAGTATACAGGACCCTCAGCCGTCCACAATGTCAGCTGCACAGCAGTCTGGAGCAGACACAGGTGGATCTGCAGGACAATCTGGAGTCAGTAAGCCTGTAGAGGAGAGGCCCAGCACTGATCCTCCTGCTGACCGTCCACAACTCAGGAGACTGTTCTCCAATGTTACAAGGCCGGCTAACCCTCCACCTCAGAGGAGGAATGCTGTACGGATTAAGTATACGGGTCCAGAAGAAAACCTCCCCTCCAGACTGTACATAGGGAAAGTTCTTCTGAAGGACTTCATGAAATTTAAGGCATCTGAGGTATACGCCCTGATCCATATCCCCTCCAGCAGGATCTTTGACATCAGCTTTAAGCTTCAGTATGATCTGGACTTATTCTGGAATATATACAATGACACAAAAGAACAGTCAATCTGGGAGCATCTACAGGTGATCCAGCTGTCCAAGCCTCAGGTAGTGAGGGCCACCATCTTGTTCCAGTCTGAGGTGGTGGCGCTGGCAGATCTGGAGCACTGGCTGAGCAGACAGTGTCTGTTGAAGAGTCATCCTGTAAAAATCTATGATGAGGAAGACATCTGGAATGGCGGATACACCGTTATGATACAACTAGCGCAGAGTAATGGTGTGACCAGACATCTGCCACACTCCTTCTACCTGGGCTCAGAGAGAGGGATATGCTACTACCCCGGTCAGCCGCGGCTGTGTCACAGATGTGGGGGCAGGCACCTCGCCATCAACTGCTCCCGTATTAAGTGCTCATTTTGTGGACAGTTTGGTCATTCAAAGGACGACTGTACAGGTCCGGTCATCTGTAACCTGTGTTTAGGATCTGGTCATACGTTCCGGGACTGTCCGCAGGCAGATCATAATAAAGGCAGTGATGAGATCTTCTCAGAGGCCATGGAGGAAAGTCAGGAGGATGTCACTGCAAGAGCAGATACAGCCCCAGAAACTGGTAATCGTCCTGCTGAAGTAATGCAAAGTACTAGTGACCCTGCTGTAGAGAGTGGTGACCCTCCTGATGCACTACAAGTACCGGCAGAGTTGGAGACTGATAGCCAAACTACTCCATTACAAGTAACAACATCTGCTGAACCACAAATACCAGCTATTGAAAAGGCTTTGATATCCAGAAATCCTGCTGTGGAAACTAAAGTACCATCTGTAGCACTACAAGTACCAGTCACTGAAGAGAATTCTCATCTGCAGAGTAAAGTGACCAGTAAACCAGTTGCCAAACCACCTAAAGAACTGCCCTCTACGTCTACAAAGCCTGATGGTCCAGCTGCAGGGCTCAGGAAGCTCAGGAGGTCCTCTGTGGATGAAGAGGGGTTCCAGACTGTAAAAAGAAAGAACAGCGCTACAGCAAAGAAAACCCCTGATCCGCCAGTGCTGGCCATAACCTCCGGGCAGTATGGTGCGCTAGGGGAAGAAGAGTCAGAAGAAAAGATTGAAATGGACTATGTTTCTTCACATAACCCTGATGGTGACCCTCTGGAAGATGAACCTGGCCCTTCAGTGTCCACCAAAAGATGGGGTTCTAAAGGTCACAGCAGTGGAAGGAGAAAAAAGAATAAGAAAAACTAAGTGACCTGGATGAGGCTGAGAATCAGCTCTATAAATGTGAACAGTGTGAAGACCAAGAACAGGCGGCAGGCGATCTACCAACGTCTGTCTCAGGAGAGATCTGACATCTTCTTCTTACAGGAGACTTATTTGAAGAGCAATGCTCAGGTGTTTGCAGCCAAGAGAGACTGGAGACATGGAGCATCGTTCTGGTCCTTTGGGCTGGAGAGAAATGATGGTGTGGCGATTCTCTTCAATAAGATGGAAGTTGAGGTGGAGAGAGTCCTGGAGATCTGTCCGGGCCGCTGTCTGATGCTGGACTTCATACTGGACACTGTGTATTATAGAGCCATTAATGTCTATGCTCCTCAGACTAGAAAGGAGAGGAGGGAATTGTTCCAGCAGATGAAGCCATATTGTTTTACATCCAGGGTGTTTATAATGTGCGGGGATTTTAATAGTGTCTCCTGTAATGTGGACCGTTCCAGTAGTCATAAGCAATTGAAATATGATGAGAACTTCCTTAACAATATAGTCCAGCAGGCTCATTTAGTGGATCCCTATGGTTTGCGTGGCTCCAATAGAGCCTACACTTACCATAAGGCCGGTAACGCCAGTAGAATAGACCGGGTGTATATAAAACGTGAAGTGAGGAGCTCTGACTACAGGACGAGTCCCATAGAGTTCTCTGACCATTGTATGGTGAGTGTCACGTTGGATCTGGCCAGGGCCGTGGTCTGTGGTAGGGGCTACTGGAAGGTGAATGGCTCGGTGCTGCAAGATCCAGGGTTTAGAGAGGCCTTTACCACCTTCTATAATGACCGGAGGACCACCCAGTGTATGTGTGATGACACAGCGGAGTGGTGGGAGTGTATGAAGGGTGATATCAAGCAGTTTCTGATACGTGCTGCGAGGAGGCATAGTAATGTTGAGTATATGAGGTATTCTGCACTGAGGCTGCAGCTAAGCCGGGTATATGGTAAGATCAATAGTGGTGAGAAGATAGATGGTAAATACGTCAGCCAGATAAAGCAGGAGATGCGGGAGCTGCAGTATGACCGCCTCAGGTCTCTCAAAGCAGAGGGGCAGTTTGATAATTGGGGGGTTCACAACCCAGACCCCTATATTGCCTGTAAGAACAGGGTTAATAAGAAGCTTATGACCAGCCTGTTAGATGAGCATGGGGTGGAGCAGTCAGATCAGACTAAACTCCACAAGATTATTGGAGATTATTATAAAAATCTGTTTAAAGGCCGTCAGATAAGTGGTGACAGCATCAGAACTTACCTGAAAGGCGTCAAACTCCCTAAACTAGATCATGCACAAGCAGATGGCTTGGCCGAGCCAATAACTGAGGAGGAGGTGAAGAGGAGCATTGACTCCTTAAAAACCAAGAAGAGCCCGGGCCTGGATGGTCTGACCAGTGAGTTCTATAAGGAGTTCAGAGATATATTAGCACCAGACCTAGTGCAGGTCTATAATGATTGCCTCTCTGCCAGGAAGCTTCTACAGTCACAGTATAAATCTGTTCTGGTTCTCCTGGCAAAGAAAGGAAATCTAAAAGACTTAAAAAACTGGCGTCCATTGTCCTTACTGAACACCGATTATAAAGTCTTGGCCAAGATCTTGTATCACAGGCTGAGTGCGGTGGCAGATGACCTGATCATCTCCAACCAGACTTGTGGTGTGAAAGGCCGGACTATAGAGGACTCATTGCTGCTGGTGAGGGAAGCAGTGACCTACATCAGGCAGCACAGTGGAGGAGCATATGTGGTTGGGTTAGACCAGAGCAAGGCCTTTGACAGAGTCCATCATGACTACCTGTACCAGGTGTTGTTGGAGTATGGCCTTCCTGCACGCTTCGTACAATGGCTGCAGGTTCTCTATATGGAGGCGGTAAGCCAGCCTCTGATTAATGGTCACTTGGCAGAACCCTTTAGGATCATGTCTGGTGTAAGGCAGGGCTGCCCTCTAAGCCCATTATTGTACGTCTTCAGTCTGGATCCTTTTTTAAGAAAGTTGCAGGATAATAGAAATCTCTTGGGGTTAGAATGTCACCTACAGAGTAAAAGAGTGGACATAAAGTTCTGTGCTTATGCGGACGATGTGACGGTTCTGGTCTCGTCTAGTGAGGACTGTGCGGCCCTACAACAGGAGATAGCAGCTTTCTCTCGAGTGTCGAATTCTGCTGTGAATATGGATAAGAGCGAGGCGTTGTGGCTGGGGGGTGACCATGGGGTCTTCTCAGTGCCCTTTAGAACAGTGCAGGACAAGATAAAGATTTTGGGGATTCAGTTTGGAACTGTAGATGATGGGAAAGTGAACTGGGAGGAGAAGCTGGCGGTGTGTGAGCAGAAGGTGCAGTGCTGGAGGCACTGGAAGCTGACCTATCAGGAGAAGATCCGCCTGCTGAAAAGCTTCCTGCTCCCGCTATTCCTCTATGTCAGTGTGGTGTTCCCAGTGCCCGATAAGTTACTTACCAGACTGACCAATATCTTCTTCCACTTCTTGTGGGGTAATAGGGTGAATATAGTCAGGAGGAACATTGTCTATCTCCCCCAGAAGGAGGGTGGCCTGTCCATGCCCTGCCCAGAGCTCTTCTTTAACTTAATGTTTCTGATGAGGAATTTCTCATTTTGTAAGAGTTTAGAGTTGAAGCTGTGGAGTCGTCTGTTTAAGAACCAGATACAGCATTTTGTCTCTGTGTGGTCGGTAGGTGACCCCATTAAGAGGATCTCGGGGCGCATTAAGAATAACGTTTCCTGGTACGCGGTACAAGCAATTAGCAAGATCATTAAATGGAAAATCTTATATGGTGAGGTAAAGCAGCTCAGTAGGAAAGATATGTATAAGAACCTGCTGATATCTCAGTTTAGTGCCCATATCCAGCTGAGGAACGCCCCGAACCTGGATGTAAAACAGGCTGTGAAAATCCTGGAGGACCCCAGAGTCCCCGCTCACATGAAGGATGTGTCATGGCTGGCATTTCATGGTAAAATGTATGTCAGGGACAATCTCAAGTGTAGAAATGTGCCAGACAGATCCTGCCCTAGAGAGCAATGCCGTCAGGTACTGGAGACCATGGAGCATCTTCTGCTGGACTGTCCGTTCAGTGTCCAGGTATGGGAGGCCGTGTCACGGTCCCTTCAGTTACCACATCTAGTGGGACAGCCGTATAATCAGCTTTTGTATGGAGACTTCCCCCCAGATCTCAGACAATACAGCAGAAGTGCCCTGTATGTAGTGAATGTGGTGACCATGTACCATCTGTGGTGTGCGCGGTGCTGCCTGGTCATCAACAGAGAGCTCCTGACCTGTGATAACATCTTATATAATATCCAGGAAAGTCTGAAGATGATATATAAGAAGGACTTGAAAAATAACCGCAATAACATGTACTGGAGGAACATCCATGTGTCAGCAATTGTATAATGCGTTGTGATGTCACTTTATATTTATTCTTTTCTATGATTTTATAGTAAGTGTATTGTAATATTTTGTTGCCTGTTTTTAAATAAAAAGATCATTATAGTAAATATATTCTTGTCCATAGGAGAGGATAGATGTCTTTTGCTGAGCTCCCTGAAGGGAGGGGGCATGGCTTCTGACCCAGGTGGAGGGGTGGGGAGCTGGGCTGATGATCCTGGGAAAGCCAATAGCTTGGAGTGTGTCCTGCAGCATGGAGATGGTGGAAGCCATAATCTGGAAATGGTGGCTGGTGAGTCAACTTATAACTGTGACAAAGAAAAGTTTATTTAAACTGGAAAGGCAAATTTTCAAGTTAAGAGATGAGATTAAGACAGAGACTGATCCAAATAAAAGCTGATGAAGTGTGAGTGCCTGGATAATTGCACATGCGAACTTGCCATATTGAAAGAGAAACTGAAGAAGCAAACACAATACCCAGAGTAGAAAAGTGGGAAATGTGGGAAATGGAGAAAAAAAAAGGGGAGGCCAGAGCCCAAAATGTGAAGATGAAAGAAATCATTGAAAAAAAGGTACTGATTATGGTGTTGTGTACCGTATGGTGGAGCAGGGAACCCCTCAGAGATGTGTGGGTGCAGCACCTGGAGGGTCACTGCATTCAGGGTCATTATGTATGGGGTCTGAGCAATCAGTCTCTGAAAATGCTGGAAATACTATGGAGCAAAGTGTGTCACCCAACAAGGGGTTAATTGCAGTGCACTCAGCAACTCTGGTGAAGCGAATGCGAGCAGCAATCCTGTGTGTAAGCAGGAAAGTGCTTTATGTAGGGACATTGTTATTGAAAGTCAGCTCTCAGAGGAGACAACTGCGCAGTAAGGAGCAGGCATAGACTCTCAGCCGTCCACAGTGTCAGGTATGTAGTGTCCCACTAGGTAGGGGTGGGCACTACACAAGGGTCAATTGGTGTGCGCGTTACTCCTACTCACAAGGAACAGAAGTGTTATATTTAATTGTGCATTTTATGTATGCTCTAATGTGTTGTTATATGCAATGTACCCCTGTATGATGCAACAGCAGGCCTATTTGGGTGTAGTTAGACATCCCAGACACTAGAGGGAGATAGGGAGCCCCTAGTATAAATGTCCAGGCTTAGACAGGGAGTGTGTGTGCAGAGTCAGGAGTCTGAGAAGACAGAGGTTATAAAGCCTGCTCCTGACATGCAGCTGGATAGCCCTGGCTGCTAGTGATGTCCATGAGGCTAGTGAGAAGCTCCAGCCTGCCTGAGAACAAGAGAGCCTTAGTTAGCTCTGAAGACACCCCAGTTGCAGGACCCAACCTCCTGGGAGAAACCCACAGTCATCCACTTTACAAGAGAGGGCGATCCAGGGTAAGATGGGCAGATGAAACTAGAAAGGAAAGCAAGAATCTAATACCTGAGGAAGATAGTAACCAAGGATTTAAGCCACCCTTTAGGCATCCGGGCCTTGGGAGATAAAGCCAGAGCAGGAGTTCTAGAAAGGACAGTGTACATTGATTCTGAGGAAAGGTACAACCTGCTGCTGAGTGCTTGTGAAGTTACCCTCTGCGTATCTTGCATAAATATTACCTGCCATTGTGTGATTAAGCCTACTTGTGGAACTGTGATCGGAAGACTGTACTACTACCTGCTGTACAAAGTTGGATTGTTCAGTAAAGTTACGTTTGGTTCACTATTCTACTTGTGTACCTCTATCATTCCAACTACCAACCGGCGTGCCACCGTCCAAAGGCACTGGCGTCACGAATCCAACAGGGGCCTTGCCCCAGGCACTCAAAATACCCGTAACATCCAGGGCACCTCATCCACCATCAGGCCTGGTCCCTATATACAGAGTGTGCCCCAGAGGAACCGTGTCTACCTCTCCTTTACTGCCATGCGCCTGCCCAGGGTTCTCCAATACAGTGAGTAACCCTCGATTGCCCATAACCGTGACCTCACTTCGCTATACCCTGCAGGTCTGGCGTGTTGCAGGTACACAGCAGTCTGGAGCAGACGCAGGTGGATCTGGAGTTGACAAGCCCAGCACTGATCCTCCTGCTGACCGTCCACAATTCAGAAGAGTGTTCTCCAATATCACAAGGCCGGCTAACCCTCCACTTCAGAGGATAAATGCTGTCAGTATTAAGTATACGGGTCCAGAAAAAAACCTCCCCTCCAGACTATACATTGAGAAAGTTCTTCTAAAGGACTTCATGAAGTTTAAGGCATCTGAGATGTATGCTCTGATCCATATCCCCTCCAGCCGGATCTATGACATCAGCTTTAAGCTGCAGTATGATCTGGACTTATTCTGGAATATATATAACGACACAAAGGAACAGTCAATATGGGAGCATCTACAGGTGATCCAGCTGTCCAAGCCTCAGGTAGTGAGGGCAACCATCTTGTTCCAGTCTGAGGTAGTGGTGATGGCAGATCTGGAACACTGGCTGAGCAGACAGTGCTTGTTGAAGAGTCATCCGAAATGCAAATGTTTAGGAGCAGGTCATACGTTCCAGGAGTGTCGACATGCGGATCATAATAAGGGCAGTGATGATATCATCCCTGGGGCCATGGAGGAAGGTCAAAAGGATGTCACTGCAAGAGTGGATACGGCCCCAGAAACTGACAGTACTCAGTTACTAAGCAGTGACCCTGCTGTAGAAGGTGATGGTACTCCTGATGCACTACAAGTACCAGCAGAGGTAATGGCTGATAGTCCACCTGCTCCATTACAAGTACCATCATCTGCTGAACTACAAGTACCAGCCACTGAAGAGAAAAGTATCAGCCATTCACAGAGTAAAGTGACCACTAAACTAGTTGCCAAACCACCTAAACAGCCCTGTACGTATACAGAATCTGCTGATCCAGCCGCAGAGCTCAGGACACCCTCTCTGGATAAAGAGGGGTTCCAGACGGTAAAAAGAAAGAACACTTGAGCTGATCCTTCTGAAAAAGTCATTGCAGCGAAAAAAACACCGGATGCGCCAGTACTGGCCATAACTAGAGATGAGCACATTTTTCAAAAATTTGATTTGGCTGGTTCACAGAATTTTTCGGAAAAATTAGCTTCGATCCTAATCATTTGCTGAGAGCCTTTATGGTGGTGTAGAACACTGTGCAGTAACATGCATAGGGAGTCTGCTTTGGTTGTGAAATAATACTGCGAGTCCTTATGACATGCAGATGACAGGCGTCGCTCTTAGAATCCCTGCACACTTCACTTATTTGGGCAGTCACGGGGCCAAAACTGACCAAATAACTCAAGTATGAACTCAGCCTTACAGGTCGATGTTGGTGCCAAAAAGAAGTGCACTCCTTTTACACCGTTGCTAGCTGATTCCCCATATATGTTATCAGAACCTGTTCTATTAAACGCGTATACAAGTAGAACCCCCTGGACAGAGTCACTGATTAATTTGCCCTTCCTCTGCTCCGTCAGAACAATAACCCACAAAAAAAAAGGATCCTGTCTGTGGAGCATCCGCCTTCACTCGGTCAGCATTTGCTCAATAATCCATCAGTATTGCTAGTGCCAAAAAAAAAAAACAGGAGTGGATGTAAAACAGAGATGACACGAGAATTGAATATTTGCATGTCTTCTGTGTTTTCTACCTACTCCTGCTTTTGGCTACCAAATCATAAGCCAATTGTGATGGGACCATACAGGCCTTACAGCTGCTACACAGACAGGATCCGTTGTGCGTCTCATTTTTCGTTCCTTCTGACAGATCAGAAGAAAGGTCAAATAAATATCATGAAGTGGGGAGTGTGGCAGGCACAGCACTATGAAGTGCCTTTTGCGCTGTGGCATTAGAAGAATTTTGATTAGGGATGAGCGAACTCGAACTGTATAGTTCGGGTTCGTACCGAATTTTGGGGTGTCCGTGACACGGACCCGAACCCGGACATTTTCGTAAAAGTCCGGGTTCGGGTTCGGTGTTCGTCGCTTTCTTCGCGCTTTTGTGACGCTTTCTTGGCGCTTTTTGAAAGGCTGCAAAGCAGCCAATCAACAAGCGTCATACTACTTGCCCCAAGAGGCCATCACAGCCATGCCTACTATTGGCATGGCTGTGATTGGCCAGAGCACCATGTGACCCAGCCTCTATTTAAGCTGGAGTCACATAGCGCCGCCCGTCACTCTGCTCTGATTAGCGTAGGGAGAGGTTGCGGCTGCGACAGTAGGGCGAGATTAGGCAGATTAACTCCTCCAAAGGACTTGATTAACTGATCGATCTGCAGCTGTGGATCATTGAGCTGCTGATCCTCAATTGCTCACTGTTTTTAGGCTGCACAGACCGTTTGTCAGTCACATTTTTCTGGGGTGATCGGCGGCCATTTTGTGTCTTGTGGTGCGCCAGCACAAGCTGCGACCAAGTGCATTTAACCCTCAATGGTGTGGTTGTTTTTTGGCTAAAGCCTACATCAGGGTGAAGCTGTCACACCAAGTGCATTTAACCAGCAATAGTCTGTTCATTTTTTGGCCATATACAAAATCAGGGGCAAGCTGCGCCTGTCACCAAGTGCATTTAACCCTCAATGGTGTGGTTGTTTTTTGGCTAAAGCCTACATCAGGGTGAAGCTGTCACACCAAGTGCATTTAACCAGCAATAGTCTGTTCATTTTTTGGCCATATACTAAATCAGGGGCAAGCTGCGCCTGTCACCAAGTGCATTTAACCCTCAATGGTGTGGTTGTTTTTTGGCTAAAGCCTACATCAGGGTGAAGCTGTCACACCAAGTGCATTTAACCAGCAATAGTCTGTTTATTTTTTGGCCATATCCCAGTCTAATTCTGTCACTAAATCCATACCGGTCACCCAGCGCCTAAATACTAGGCCTCAAATTTATATCCAGCTAAATCTGTCCCTAGTGCTGTAGCTGGGCGAGTTATTTAGTGTCCGTTCAAGCACATTTCTTGTTCTGGGTTGAAATACAATTCCCAATTTAGCAATTTCATAATTTAGTGGTTTCTGCTATATCAGAGCTATTTGAAATCTATCCCTAAAAGGGTATATAATATTCAAGGTGCACATTGGGTCATTCAGAATAACTTCACACACACCCGCTACTGTGTATTTCCAAGTCTAATTCTGTCACTAAACCCATACCTGTCACGCAGCGCCTAAATACTAGGCCTCAAATTTATATCCAGCTAAATCTGTCCCTAGTGCTGTAGCTGGGCGAGTTATTTAGTGTCCGTTCAAGCACATTTCTTGTTCTGGGTTGAAATACAATTCCCAATTTAGCAATTTCATAATTTAGTGGTTTCTGCTATATCAGAGCTATTTGAAATCTATCCCTAAAAGGGTATATAATATTCAAGGTGCACATTGGGTCATTCAGAATAACTTCACACACACCCGCTACTGTGTATTTCCAAGTCTAATTCTGGCACTAAACCCATACCTGTCACCCAGCGCCTAAATACTAGGCCTCAAATTTATATCCCGCTAAATCTGTCCTTAGTGCTGTAGCTGGGCGAGTTATTTAGTGTCCGTTCAAGCACATTTCTTGTTCTGGGTTGAAATACAATTCCCAATTTAGCAATTTCATAATTTAGTGGTTTCTGCTATATCAGAGCTATTTGAAATCTATCCCTAAAAGGGTATATAATATTCAAGGTGCACATTGGGTCATTCAGAATAACTTCACACACACCCGCTACTGTGTATTTCCAAGTCTAATTCTGGCACTAAACCCATACCTGTCACCCAGCGCCTAAATACTAGGCCTCAAATTTATATCCCGCTAAATCTGTCCTTAGTGCTGTAGCTGGGCGAGTTATTTAGTGTCCGTTCAAGCACATTTCTTGTTCTGGGTTGAAATACAATTCCCAATTTAGCAATTTCATAATTTAGTGGTTTCTGCTATATCAGAGCTATTTGAAATCTATCCCTAAAAGGGTATATAATATTCAAGGTGCACATTGGGTCATTCAGAATAACTTCACACACACCCGCTACTGTGTATTTCCAAGTCTAATTCTGGCACTAAACCCATACCTGTCACCCAGCGCCTAAATACTAGGCCTCAAATTTATATCCCGCTAAATCTGTCCTTAGTGCTGTAGCTGGGCGAGTTATTTAGTGTCCGTTCAAGCACATTTCTTGTTCTGGGTTGAAATACAATTCCCAATTTAGCAATTTCATAATTTAGTGGTTTCTGCTATATCAGAGCTATTTGAAATCTATCCCTAAAAGGGTATATAATATTCAAGGTGCACATTGGGTCATTCAGAATAACTTCACACACACCCGCTACTGTGTATTTCCAAGTCTAATTCTGGCACTAAACCCATACCTGTCACCCAGCGCCTAAATACTAGGCCTCAAATTTATATCCCGCTAAATCTGTCCTTAGTGCTGTAGCTGGGCGAGTTATTTAGTGTCCGTTCAAGCACATTTCTTGTTCTGGGTTGAAATACAATTCCCAATTTAGCAATTTCATAATTTAGTGGTTTCTGCTATATCAGAGCTATTTGAAATCTATCCCTAAAAGGGTATATAATATTCAAGGTGCACATTGGGTCATTCAGAATAACTTCACACACACCCGCTACTGTGTATTTCCAAGTCTAATTCTGGCACTAAACCCATACCTGTCACCCAGCGCCTAAATACTAGGTCTCAAATTTATATCCCGCTAAATCTGTCCTTAGTGCTGTAGCTGGGCGAGTTATTTAGTGTCCGTTCAAGCACATTTCTTGTTCTGGGTTGAAATACAATTCCCAATTTAGCAATTTCATAATTTAGTGGTTTCTGCTATATCAGAGCTATTTGAAATCTATCCCTAAAAGGGTATATAATATTCAAGGTGCACATTGGGTCATTCAGAATAACTTCACACACACCCGCTACTGTGTATTTCCAAGTCTAATTCTGGCACTAAACCCATACCTGTCACCCAGCGCCTAAATACTAGGCCTCAAATTTATATCCCGCTAAATCTGTCCTTAGTGCTGTAGCTGGGCGAGTTATTTAGTGTCCGTTCAAGCACATTTCTTGTTCTGGGTTGAAATACAATTCCCAATTTAGCAATTTCATAATTTAGTGGTTTCTGCTATATCAGAGCTATTTGAAATCTATCCCTAAAAGGGTATATAATATTCAAGGTGCACATAGGGTCATTCAGAATAACTTCACACACACGCTTCTGTGCATTTCCAAGTCTAATTCTGTCACTAAATCCATACCGGTCACCCAGCGCCTAAATACTAGGCCTCAAATTTATATCCAGCTAAATCTGTCCCTAGTGCTGTAGCTGGGCGAGTTATTTAGTGTCCGTTCAAGCACATTTCTTGTTCTGGGTTGAAATACAATTCCCAATTTAGCAATTTCATAATTTAGTGGTTTCTGCTATATCAGAGCTATTTGAAATCTATCCCTAAAAGGGTATATAATATTCAAGGTGCACATAGGGTCATTCAGAATAACTTCACACACACGCTTCTGTGCATTTCCAAGTCTAATTCTGTCACTAAATCCATACCGGTCACCCAGCGCCTAAATACTAGGCCTCAAATTTATATCCAGCTAAATCTGTCCCTAGTGCTGTAGCTGGGCGAGTTATTTAGTGTCCGTTCAAGCACATTTCTTGTTCTGGGTTGAAATACAATTCCCAATTTAGCAATTTCATAATTTAGTGGTTTCTGCTATATCAGAGCTATTTGAAATCTATCCCTAAAAGGGTATATAATATTCAAGGTGCACATAGGGTCATTCAGAATAACTTCACACACCCGCTACTGTGCATTTCCAAATCTAATTCTGTCACTAAACCCATACCTGTCACCCAGCGCCTAAATACTAGGCCTCAAATTTATATCCCGCTAAATCTCTCGTTACCGCTGTCCTGTTGTGGCTGGGAAAGTTATTTAGTGTCCGTCAAAGCACATTTTTTGTTCTGGGTTGAAATACAATTCCCAATTTAGCAATTTCATAATTTAGTCGTTTCTGCTATATCAGAGCTATTTGAAATCTATCCCTAAAAGGGTAGATCATATTGAAGGTGCACATAGGGTCATTCAGAATAACTTCACACACACGCTTCTGTGCATTTCCAAGTCTAATTCTGTCACTAAATCCATACCGGTCACCCAGCGCCTAAATACTAGGCCTCAAATTTATATCCCGCTGAATTTGAATACAATACATTGGGCCAAATAATATATTTGTTGTTGTGGTGAACCATAACAATGAGAAAAACATCTAGTAAGGGACGCGGACGTGGACATGGTCGTGGTGGTGTTAGTGGACCCTCTGGTGCTGGGAGAGGACGTGGCCGTTCTGCCACATCCACACGTCCTAGTGTACCAACTACCTCAGGTCCCAGTAGCCGCCAGAATTTACAGCGATATATGGTGGGGCCCAATGCCGTTCTAAGGATGGTAAGGCCTGAGCAGGTACAGGCATTAGTCAATTGGGTGGCCGACAGTGGATCCAGCACGTTCACATTATCTCCCACCCAGTCTTCTGCAGAAAGCGCACAGATGGCGCCTGAAAACCAACCCCATCAGTCTGTCACATCACCCCCATGCATACCAGGGAAACTGTCTCAGCCTCAAGTTATGCAGCAGTCTCTTATGCTGTTTGAAGACTCCGCTGGCAGGGTTTCCCAAGGGCATCCACCTAGCCCTTCCCCAGCGGTGAAAGACATAGAATGCACTGACGCACAACCACTTATGTTTCCTGATGATGAGGACATGGGAATACCACCTCAGCATGTCTCTGATGATGACGAAACACAGGTGCCAACTGCTGCGTCTTTCTGCAGTGTGCAGACTGAACAGGAGGTCAGGGATCAAGACTGGGTGGAAGACGATGCAGGGGACGATGAGGTCCTAGACCCCACATGGAATGAAGGTCGTGCCACTGACTTTCACAGTTCGGAGGAAGAGGCAGTGGTGAGACCGAGCCAACAGCGTAGCAAAAGAGGGAGCAGTGGGCAAAAGCAGAACACCCGCCGCCAAGAGACTCCGCCTGCTACTGACCGCCGCCATCTGGGACCGAGCACCCCAAAGGCAGCTTCAAGGAGTTCCCTGGCATGGCACTTCTTCAAACAATGTGCTGACGACAAGACCCGAGTGGTTTGCACGCTGTGCCATCAGAGCCTGAAGCGAGGCATTAACGTTCTGAACCTGAGCACAACCTGCATGACCAGGCACCTGCATGCAAAGCATGAACTGCAGTGGAGTAAACACCTTAAAACCAAGGAAGTCACTCAGGCTCCCCCTGCTACCTCTTCTGCTGCTGCCGCCTCGGCCTATTCTGCTGCTGCCGCCTCGGCCTCTTCCTCCGCCTCTGGAGGAACGTTGGCACCTGCCGCCCAGCAAACAGGGGATGTACCACCAACACCACCACCACCACCTCCGTCACCAAGCGTCTCAACCATGTCACACGCCAGCGTTCAGCTCTCCATCTCACAAACATTTGATAGAAAGCGTAAATTCCCACCTAGCCACCCTCGATCCCTGGCCCTGAATGCCAGCATTTCTAAACTACTGGCCTATGAAATGCTGTCATTTAGGCTGGTGGACACAGACAGCTTCAAACAGCTCATGTCGCTTGCTGTCCCACAGTATGTTGTTCCCAGCCGGCACTACTTCTCCAAGAGAGCCGTGCCTTCCCTGCACAACCAAGTATCCGATAAAATCAAGTGTGCACTGCGCAACGCCATCTGTGGCAAGGTCCACCTAACCACAGATACGTGGACCAGTAAGCACGGCCAGGGACGCTATATCTCCCTAACTGCACACTGGGTAAATGTAGTGGCAGCTGGGCCCCAGGCGGAGAGCTGTTTGGCGCACGTCCTTCCGCCGCCAAGGATCGCAGGGCAACATTCTTTGCCTCCTGTTGCCACCTCCTCCTTCTCGGCTTCCTCCTCCTCTTCTTCCACCTGCTCATCCAGTCAGCCACACACCTTCACCACCAACTTCAGCACAGCCCGGGGTAAACGTCAGCAGGCCATTCTGAAACTCATATGTTTGGGGGACAGGCCCCACACCGCACAGGAGTTGTGGCGGGGTATAGAACAACAGACCGACGAGTGGTTGCTGCCGGTGAGCCTCAAGCCCGGCCTGGTGGTGTGTGATAATGGGCGAAATCTCGTTGCAGCTCTGGGACTAGCCAATTTGACGCACATCCCTTGCTTGGCGCATGTGCTGAATTTGGTGGTGCAGAAGTTCATTCACAACTACCCCGACATGTCAGAGCTGCTGCATAAAGTGCGGGCCGTCTGTTCGCGCTTCCGGCGTTCACATCCTGCTGCTGCTCGCCTGTCTGCGCTACAGCGTAACTTCGGCCTTCCCGCTCACCGCCTCATATGCGACGTGCCCACCAGGTGGAACTCCACCTTGCACATGCTGGACAGACTGTGCGAGCAGCAGCAGGCCATAGTGGAGTTTCAGCTGCAGCACGCACGGGTCAGTCGCACTACAGAACAGCACCACTTCACCACCAATGACTGGGCCTCCATGCGAGACCTGTGTGCCCTGTTGCGCTGTTTCGAGTACTCCACCAACATGGCCAGTGGCGATGACACCGTTATCAGCGTTACAATACCACTTCTATGTCTCCTTGAGAAAACACTTAGGGCGATGATGGAAGAGGAGGTGGCCCAGGAGGAGGAGGAGGAGGAGGAGGAAGAGGGGTCATTTTTAGCACTTTCAGGCCAGTCTCTTCGAAGTGACTCAGAGGGAGGTTTTTGGCAACAGCAGAGGCCAGGTACAAATGTGGCCAGCCAGGGCCCACTACTGGAGGACGAGGAGGACGAGGATGAGGAGGAGGTGGAGGAGGATGAGGATGAAGCATGGTCACAGCGGGGTGGCACCCAACGCAGCTCGGGTCCATCACTGGTGCGTGGCTGGGGGGAAAGGCAGGACGATGACGATACGCCTCCCACAGAGGACAGCTTGTCCTTATCCCTGGGCAGCCTGGCACACATGAGCGACTACATGCTGCAGTGCCTGCGCAACGACAGCAGAGTTGCCCACATTTTAACCTGTGCGGACTACTGGGTTGCCACCCTGCTGGATCCACGCTACAAAGACAATGTGCCCACCTTACTTCCTGCACTGGAGCGTGATAGGAAGATGCGCGAGTACAAGCGCACGTTGGTAGACGCGCTACTGAGAGCATTCCCAAATGTCACAGGGGAACAAGTGGAAGCCCAAGGCCAAGGCAGAGGAGGAGCAAGAGGTCGCCAAGGCAGCTGTGTCACGGCCAGCTCCTCTGAGGGCAGGGTTAGCATGGCAGAGATGTGGAAAACTTTTGTCAACACGCCACAGCTAACTGCACCACCACCTGATACGCAACGTGTTAGCAGGAGGCAACATTTCACTAACATGGTGGAACAGTACGTGTGCACACCCCTCCACGTACTGACTGATGGTTCGGCCCCATTCAACTTCTGGGTCTCTAAATTGTCCACGTGGCCAGAGCTAGCCTTTTATGCCTTGGAGGTGCTGGCCTGCCCGGCAGCCAGCGTTTTGTCTGAACGTGTATTCAGCACGGCAGGGGGCGTCATTACAGACAAACGCAGCCGCCTGTCTACAGCCAATGTGGACAAGCTGACGTTCATAAAAATGAACCAGGCATGGATCCCACAGGACCTGTCCGTCCCTTGTCCAGATTAGACATTAACTACCTCCCCATAACCATATATTATTGGACTCCAGGGCACTTCCTCATTCAATCCTATTTTTATTTTCATTTTACCATTATATTGCGATGCTACCCAAAGTTGAATGAACCTCTCCTCTGCCTGTGTGCTAGGCCTAAATATATGCCAATGGACTGTTGCAGTGGTGGCTGACATGAAGCCTGATTCTCTGCTATGACATGCAGACTAATTCTCTGCTGACATGAAGCCAGATTGTCTGTTACGGGACCTCTCTCCTCTGCCTGGGTGCTGGGCCTAAATTTATGACAATGGACTGTTGCAGTGGTGGCTGACGTGAAGCCTCATTCTCTGCTATGACATGCAGACTGATTCTCTGCTGACATGAAGCCAGATTGTCTGTTACGGGACCTTTCTCCTCTGCCTGGGTTCTGGGCCTAAATTTATGAAAATTGACTCTTACAGTGGTGGGTGACGTGAAGCCTGATTCTCTGCTATGATATGAAGACTGATTCTCTGCTGACATGAAGCCAGATTCTCTGTTACGGGACCTCTCTCCTCTGCCTGGGTGCTGGGCCTAAATTTATGACAATGGACTGTTGCAGTGGTGGCTGACGTGAAGCCTGATTCTCTGCTATGACATGCAGACTGATTCTCTGCTATGACATGCAGACTGATTCTCTGCTGACATGAAGCCAGATCCTCTGTTACGGGACCTCTCTCCTCTGCCTGTGTGTGTGCTGGGCCTAAATATATGCCAATGGACTGTTGCAGTGGTGGCTGACGTGAAGCCTCATTCTCTGCTATGACATGCAGACTAATTCTCTGCTGACATGAAGACAGATTCTCTGTTACGGGACCTCCCTCCTCTGCCTGGGTGCTGGGCCTAAATATATGCCAATGGACTGTTGCAGTGGTGGGTGACGTGAAGCCTGATTCTCTGCTATGACATGCAGACTAATTCTCTGCTGACATGAAGACAGATTCTCTGTTACGGGACCTCTCTCCTCTGCCTGTGTGTGTGCTGGGCCTAAATATATGCCAATGGACTGTTGCAGTGGTGGCTGACGTGAAGCCTCATTCTCTGCTATGACATGCAGACTGATTCTCTGCTGACATGAAGCCAGATCGTCTGTTACGGGACCTCTCTGCTCTGCCTGTGTGCTAGGCCTAAATATATGCCAATGGACTGTTGCAGTGGTGGGTGACGTGAAGCCTCATTCTCTGCTATGACATGCAGACTGATTCTCTGCTGTCATGAAGCCAGATTGTCTGTTACGGGACCTCTCTGCTCTGCCTGTGTGCTAGGCCTAAATATATGCCAATGGACTGTTGCAGTGGTGGGTGACGTGAAGCCTCATTCTCTGCTATGACATGCAGACTAATTCTCTGCTGACATGAAGACAGATTCTCTGTTACGGGACCTCCCTCCTCTGCCTGGGTGCTGGGCCTAAATATATGCCAATGGACTGTTTCAGTGGTGGGTGACGTGAAGCCTCATTCTCTGCTATGACATGCAGACTAATTCTCTGCTGACATGAAGCCAGATTGTCTGTTACGGGACCTCTCTCCTCTGCCTGTGTGTGTGCTGGGCCTAAATATATGCCAATGGACTGTTGCAGTGGTGGCTGACGTGAAGCCTCATTCTCTGCTATGACATGCAGACTAATTCTCTGCTGACATGAAGACAGATTCTCTGTTACGGGACCTCTCTCCTCTGCCTGTGTGTGTGCTGGGCCTAAATATATGCCAATGGACTGTTGCAGTGGTGGCTGACGTGAAGCCTCATTCTCTGCTATGACATGCAGACTAATTCTCTGCTGACATGAAGACAGATTCTCTGTTACGGGACCTCCCTCCTCTGCCTGGGTGCTGGGCCTAAATATATGCCAATGGACTGTTGCAGTGGTGGGTGACGTGAAGCCTGATTCTCTGCTATGACATGCAGACTAATTCTCTGCTGACATGAAGACAGATTCTCTGTTACGGGACCTCTCTCCTCTGCCTGTGTGTGTGCTGGGCCTAAATATATGCCAATGGACTGTTGCAGTGGTGGATGACGTGAAGCCTCATTCTCTGCTATGACATGCAGACTAATTCTCTGCTGACATGAAGACAGATTCTCTGTTACGGGACCTCCCTCCTCTGCCTGGGTGCTGGGCCTAAATATATGCCAATGGACTGTTGCAGTGGTGGCTGACGTGAAGCCTCATTCTCTGCTATGACATGCAGACTGATTCTCTGCTGACATGAAGCCAGATCGTCTGTTACGGGACCTCTCTGCTCTGCCTGTGTGCTAGGCCTAAATATATGCCAATGGACTGTTGCAGTGGTGGGTGACGTGAAGCCTCATTCTCTGCTATGACATGCAGACTGATTCTCTGCTGTCATGAAGCCAGATTGTCTGTTACGGGACCTCTCTGCTCTGCCTGTGTGCTAGGCCTAAATATATGCCAATGGACTGTTGCAGTGGTGGGTGACGTGAAGCCTCATTCTCTGCTATGACATGCAGACTGATTCTCTGCTGTCATGATGCCAGATTGTCTGTTACGGGACCTCTCTGCTCTGCCTGTGTGCTAGGCCTAAATATATGCCAATGGACTGTTGCAGTGGTGGGTGACGTGAAGCCTCATTCTCTGCTATGACATGCAGACTGATTCTCTGCTGACATGAAGCCAGATTGTCTGTTACGGGACCTCTCTCCTCTGCCTGTGTGCTAGGCCTAAATATATGCCAATGGACTGTTGCAGTGGTGGCTGACGTGAAGCCTCATTCTCTGCTATGACATGCAGACTAATTCTCTGCTGACATGAAGCCAGATTGTCTGTTACGGGACCTCTCTCCTCTGCCTGGGTGCTGGGCCTAAATTTATGACAATGGACTGTTGCAGTGGTGGCTGACGTGAAGCCTGATTCTCTGCTATGACATGCAGACTGATTCTCTGCTGACATGAAGCCAGATCCTCTGTTACGGGACCTCTCTCCTCTGCCTGTGTGTGTGCTGGGCCTAAATATATGCCAATGGACTGTTGCAGTGGTGGCTGACGTGAAGCCTCATTCTCTGCTATGACATGCAGACTGATTCTCTGCTGACATGAAGCCAGATTCTCTGTTACGGGACCTCTCTCCTCTGCCTGTGTGTGTGCTGGGCCTAAATATATGCCAATGGACTGTTGCAGTGGTGGCTGACGTGAAGCCTCATTCTCTGCTATGACATGCAGACTAATTCTCTGCTGACATGAAGACAGATTCTCTGTTACGGGACCTCCCTCCTCTGCCTGGGTGCTGGGCCTAAATATATGCCAATGGACTGTTGCAGTGGTGGCTGACGTGAAGCCTCATTCTCTGCTATGACATGCAGACTAATTCTCTGCTGACATGAAGACAGATTCTCTGTTACGGGACCTCTCTCCTCTGCCTGGGTGCCGGGG
Organism: Bufo gargarizans; assembly: GCF_014858855.1. NCBI lineage: Eukaryota > Metazoa > Chordata > Amphibia > Anura > Bufonidae > Bufo > Bufo gargarizans. Next base: position 268,637,240 of record NC_058085.1, on the reverse strand, counting down.
CCTAAATATCTGAGAATGGACTGTTCCAGTGGTGGGTGACGGGAAGCCAGATTCTCTGCTATGGAACCTCTCTCCAATTGATTTTGGTTAATTTTTATTTATTTAATTTTTATTTTAATTCATTTCCCTATCCACATTTGTTTGCAGGGGATTTACCTACATGTTGCTGCCTTTTGCAGCCCTCTAGCTCTTTCCTGGGCTGTTTTACAGCCTTTTTAGTGCCGAAAAGTTCGGGTCCCCATTGACTTCAATGGGGTTTGGGTTCGGGACGAAGTTCGGATCGGGTTCGGATCCCGAACCCGAACATTTCCGGGATGTTCGGCCGAACTTCTCGAACCCGAACATCCAGGTGTTCGCTCAACTCTAATTTTGATATCTCTGACTTTTTAGTTTAACCAGACTGTCTGTTACTCTGTAATTCCTCTAGTGCCGATCTATGGAAGCAGTAAAGAGCACACCAAATGCTTGAAATAACTTATTTATTAACTTTAACTTTTCTTCATATATAACACTGCCACCTTCGTAGCAGAAAGTCCATGTACAAAACACATTTTGAATAAAGAATCATAAAATGGCGGTATGCATGAGATGGTGGCTCAACTGTTCAATCTTGTCATTTAACATAAAATGGTGGATATATTTCTCACTTCAGTACCTGTACTCTCACTTTAAGTTGTTTAAGCAATTTATGATATCTATGAGATGTATATCTGGGGTTAACCAATAGTTCACTTGCTCAGTTTGCTCTATACAATTGCTTATGATCTGGTATGAGCAGTTCACATTTGTATGCAATTTGTTTGGATTATATGATTGTATGGCTCAGTTCGTTTGTATGGTGGAACTGTAAGTAAACATACATATAACCAGTTCAGTATACCAGTTCTGGGAGATTATCCTACCCAGGCTGGGGTCGGATCTGGTACTGTGGCGGCGTTATATCGACGACATTTTGTTCATATGGCAAGATACATCTGAATCTTTGGATGTGTTCCTAAGGAGTATTAATATCAATGAGAGGAATCTTGAATTTAGCCCTAGTATTAGTAAAGAAAAAGTAGAATTTCTAGATTTGGAGATATGGGTGAAGGGTGATCAATTACACTGTAATACCTTTTTCAAACCAGTGGCCAAAAACAGTTTCATCAGCTTTGCTAGTTGCCATCTTCCTCGATGGCTGATAAATGTGCCTACCAGTCAGTTCCATAGATTGAGGCGGAACTGTACTGAAGATGGCAAATTTGAGGAGGAAGCCACTGGGTTGAAACAACAAATGTTGGAAAGGGACTACCCAGTCCAGATAATAGATAGATCACTAGAAAAGGTGAAGAAAATGGAAAGAAAGGATTTTTTCTCGGCTGGTCATCCCCAACAACAGGATGAGACGTTGAGAATTGTCCTTCCATTTAATTCCCAATATAGGATGATGGAAAGGAGCATCTGGAAACATTTTGGACATCTATTGAATGACAAAGTAATAGGTCCCCTTTTGAGTGAAGTACCAAAGATCTCGTATACAAGAGCTAGTAATCTAGCCGGGAAAGTAGCCCCGACGGTAAAAATTAAGAAAGATAGCCGTAAAAAAGAAAATTGGTTGGCAGTAAATGGGTTCTTCAAGTGTGGGAGATGTGCTAACTGTAGGATTAACAGTTTCCCCAAGAAGACTATGAAAGTAGAATCCACAGTTATTTCCTTCAGTTTAGAGATACAAGAATGCTTTACCTGTGATTCCACAGATGTCATATATTTGCTAGAATGCAGTTGCAGGAAGCAATATATAGGCAGAACAAAAAGAACCCTCAAAAAGAGAGTAGCGGAACACGTGGCGAACATTAAGAAAGGTCTTGAGACGCATTCATTATCTAAACATTTTAAGATCAAACACAACTGTGACCCGACTGGCCTGAGATTCACGGCCATCGAGGAGGTCAAAAAGTTATGGAGAGGGGGGAACCATATTGCACACATGTCAAAACAGGAGTCAAGGAGGATTTTCGAATATGACACGATTATTCCTAGGGGCCTAAATGCTGAAATGGAGGTTTTTGGGTTCCTGTGAGTGGGGGGTTGCCCGGTGGGGATGGGACATCGCAGTCTGGTCGTCTATCGACACTGTGATCTCCCCTCCCTGTCGGACGGCTCCCCCAGGCTTCATACCACACTATCTCCGGGACCAGGTTCTGATGAATAATACAAACCGGATTCCAAAAAAGTTGGGACACTATACAAATCGTGAATAAAAACTGAATGCAATGATATGGAGAAGGCAAATGTCAATATTTTATTTGTAATAGAACGTAGATGACAGATCAAACGTTAAATCCGAGTAAATGTATCATTTTAAAGGAAAAATACGTTGATTCAAAATTTCACGGTGTCAACAAATCCCCAAAAAGTTGGGACAAGTAGCAATAAGAGGCTGAAAAAAGTAAATTTGAGCATAACGAAGAGCTGGAAGACCAATTAACACTAATTAGGTCAATTGGACATGATTGGGTATAAAAAGAGCTTCTCAGAGTGGCAGTGTCTCTCAGAAGCCAAGATGGGTAGAGGATCACCAATTCCCACAATGTTGCGCAGAAAGATAGTGGAGCAATATCAGAAAGGTGTTACCCAGCGAAAAATTGCAAAGACTTTGCATCTATCATCATCAACTGTGCATAACATCATCCGAAGATTCAGAGAATCTGGAACAATCTCTGTGTGTAAGGGTCAAGGCCGTAAAACCATACTGGATGCCCGTGATCTCCGGGCCCTTAAACGACACTGCACCACAAACAAGAATGCTACTGTAAAGGAAATCACAGAATGGGCTCAGGAATACTTCCAGAAACCATTGTCAGTGAACACAATCCACCGTGCCATTCGCCGTTGCCAGCTGAAACTCTACAGTGCAAAGAAGAAGCCATTTCTAAGCAATATCCACAAGCTCAGGCGTTTTCACTGGGCCAGGGATCATTTAAAATGGAGTGTGGCAAAATAGAAGACTGTTTTGTGGTCAGATGAGTCATGATTCAAAGTTCTTTTTGGAAATCTGGGACGCCATGTCATCCGGACCAAAGAGGACAAGGACAACCCAAGTTGTTATCAACGCTCAGTTCAGAAGCCTGCATCTCTGATGGTATGGGGTTGCATGGGTGCGTGTGGCATGGGCAGCTTGCATGTCTGGAAAGGCACCATCAATGCAGAAAAATATATTCAGGTTCTAGAACAACATATGCTCCCATCCAGACGTCATCTCTTTCAGGGAAGACCCTGCATTTTTCAACAAGATAATGCCAGACCACATTCTGCATCAATCACAACATCATGGCTGCGTAGGAGAAGGATCCGGGTACTGAAATGGCCAGTCTGCAGTCCAGATCTTTCACCTATAGAGAACATTTGGCGCATCATAAAGAGGAAGGTGCAACAAAGAAGGCCCAAGACGATTGAACAGTTAGAGGCCTGTATTAGACAAGAATGGGAGAGCATTGCTATTTCTAAACTTGAGAAACTGGTCTCCTCGGTCCCCAGACGTCTGTTGAGTGCTGTAAGAAGAAGGGGAGATGCCACACAGTGGTGAAAATGGCCTTGTCCCAACTTTTTGGGGATTTGTTGACACCATGAAATTCTGATTCAACATATTTTTCCCTTAAAATGATAGATTTTCTCAGTTTAAACTTTTGTTCCGTGATTTATGTTCTATTCTGAATAAAATATTAGAAGTTGGCACCTCCACATCATTGCATTCAGTATTTATTCACGATTTGTATAGTGTCCCAACTTTTTTGGAATCCGGTTTGTACAATATCTTTGGATGAAAAATATATCGCAATCCGGAAGAGGTAGAGGCCCGGAACATGACCAGACGTGAGTCGGTGGCAAACTCACTGTCGGGTTTACATCCATCTGGAGCGGCACGCTCTCAAACCAGGTGTGAAAGGCCCGGAGATCCTCGTGGTCCGCAGATGGAGACGGAGAGCTCCCAGAGGTATGTCAGCTGTCTGACTTCACCGTCAGAGCCGCTTGGAGTGGGACGGATACAAGCAAGAGTACAGCTTGACGGGGAAACTCCAACCCCAATGCATGAGGTGAGCGAGGTGATTGATTATACTACTCCAACAATTCAGGCGATCCCTACTGATGACAAACCTGCATCAGGTAACCTTTTAAAAGACATGCTGGTCCTCTTTAGCAACTCTATGCATAAAGATTTAACTTCCCTGGTTCGCCCGTTGCAGATGGCGGTGGTAGAGGTGGGGAGCAGGGTGGATTCTATCGAATTGAGGATGGAGGATTACGCTGTATCTTATAACCAACTTAAAGAGGCTCACAGCGATCTGAAGGGGGAAATAGTGTGGCTTAAGGCTAAGGTAGTCGATCTAGAAGATAGATCACGCCGGAATAACCTCAAATTCCGAGGGATCCCTGAAGAAATCGCATTAAAAGATCTGATTCCCTATCTACAGAACATAATGAAAATCCTGACTCCTGAACTCACCCCACAGGACTTAACATAGTAACATAGTAACATAGTACATAAGGCCGAAAAAAGACATTTGTCCATCCAGTTCGGCCTGTCATCCTGCAAGTTGATCCAGAGGAAGGCAAAAAACCCCTGGATCAACGATATCTCTCTAGTAGCTATAGCCTGTAATATTATTACGCTCCAGAAATACATCCAGGCCCCTTTTGAATTCCTTTTTTGTACTCACCATCACCACCTCCTCAGGCAGAGAGTTCCAGAGTCTCACTGCTCTTACAGTAAAGAATCCTCTTCTATGTTTGTGTACAAACCTTCTTTCCTCCAGACGCAGAGGATGTCCCCTCGTCACAGTCACCGTCCTGGGAATAAATAGATGACGGGATAGATCTCTGTACTGACCCCTGATATATTTATACATATTAATTAGATCTCCTCTCAGTCGTCTTTTTTCTAAAGTGAATAACCCTAATTTTTTTTTTTTTTTTTTTTTTTTTTTTTTTTTTATTTAAAGTTTTTTATTGGTTTTTCCAACACAAAACAGGGGTAACAAGGTGCAAGGGTGAGGCTCGCAGGCCCTCCCAGGCATCAAAATAGGTACAGCTCAATATGACATAGAGTATGACATCAGATATGGCAGTCACAAGTTCTGGAAACTATTGAGAGCTAAAAGGCAGTCAATTGCAATCAGGGAGGAGCGAAAACCTGCAATCAGATTAGGCTTAAGGAAACGACAGAATGCGTGACAAGGGGAAATCATACATAACCATAAAAGCGAGCAGTCTCCACCAGTCAGGAAAGAAACAGTTGAAGGTGACAAGTATTAGCTTTTGTAATTGTACACACATTCCACCTGGTATCAAGCAAGCAGGAACAGTTGCCATAACCGAGTTCTGACTGGGGGGTATTTGTGCAGAAATCGGCCCAGCCTCCGAGATAATAGCCTAGTATTGCCAGGCAGGTACCAGTTTTACTTATTACTTTTTCTGAAAACCGCCCAGAGGTGCCATTTTTTGAGAAATATTTCATGGGATCGCGATTCCCAGGCAGAAAGCTCTTCAAACCTATGAATTTGGTCTAGTTTCTGTATCCATTCATCCATGGTAGGAACATGGGGTTGTAACCAATGTTTGGGGAGTAAGAGGCGCGCAGCCATCATCATTTGAGTAAACACATATGGTGGGGTTATCGCGTGCTCAGATTGGGAGAGGGATAGAAGAGCTAGTTGCGGAGAGACAGAGACAGAGGATCCGCAAATCCTATTAGATTGAGCGAATATTTCTGTCCACCATTTGTGGATGGGAGGGCAGGTCCACCAGATGTGTAGGAAAGTTCCCTTCTCCCCATGACACCTCCAGCAGACATCCGAAGCAGTGCTTGAGTACAAAGCTGTCTTGTCAGGTGTGTTGTACCATCTGGTGAGAATCTTGTAGCTGTTTTCCTGAATACGTACGCAGCGGGAGGCGCCATGGGGAGAGCTCAGGAGACGCGGTAAATCATTGTATGAAATATCAATGCTAAGATCCCTTTCCCAACCTCTAATAAATGCTGGTTTGGTCATCATTGGAGGGGAGCTGAGTCTGCTATAAATCAAGGATATAAGCTTCCTGGGAGGGGAGGGACGGGAAACCAACGATTCAAACCACACCATAGGACGAAATAGGTCTCCTATATTGATCTGTTGTTTCAGGTACGCTCTAAGATATATGATGGAGAGGACATCACGCTTATGTGGATTTAAGAGGGCATTCATTGTTTGGTGATCCATCCACTCCCCCGTCGGTAATGTCAGAGAGCTAATGGGAAGAGAGCAGGATCTGAGTCCATATGAGGTGGCATTCCTCATGGAGGAAGGGGCAGTGTCAACAATATCCCTTATCATTAGGGAGGGGGAGGGGAAAGGGACCGAGCAGTGGGTGGACGAGAACCACCTCCAGGCTTCGAGAGTGGCTCTGACTATTGGGTAGTGGGAGTATTGTCCTGAACTTATCGTCTGGGAACCCAGGAGCAATGCTCTAGGTGGCATTTGAAGAATATCCACATCAATCTCAACTGTTAATGTATATGGAGCGGGTCGCAGCCAAGCCAATGCTCGGGTAAGGAGGATGGCCTTGCCATAAATTTCGGGGTTGGGCATACCAATCCCTCCAGCATATCTAGGTTTAGTGAGCAGAGAGAAGGAAAGCCTAGCTTTCTTGTTGTTCCAAACAAAGGATCTAAATTTTTTAGAAATTAGTTCATAATATTGTCTGGGGACAGGGATAGGCAAGACTTGTTGCAGTTAAGTTAACCGAGGGAGTATTAGTGAGGTGAGAAGGTTCTTACGGCCAAACCACGAGAGAGTTGGATTTGATTTTGCCAGCTGATCAATGGATTCAAAAATGGATTTTCTGAGTGGAATGTAGTTGAGAGAGAAAAGGTCAGATATGTTAGGACTAAGTTTGACCCCTAAGTAAGTGATAGTTGGGGAGGACCAGTTGAATGGAGAGCCTCTCATCAGGAGAGTTTTTGTGGATTGGGGGATCCCCCTACATAAGACCAGTGATTTGCTAGCGTTGATTTTGAAATCTGAAGCTACACTGAATCTATTCAGGTGAATTTGAATCCGCGCTAAAGAAGTTTTAGGGTTAGTAGTCATCATGAGGACGTCGTCTGCATATGCCGCCACTTTCTGCTCTCTTCCTCCCAAACACAGACCCGAAATCTCCGTATCTAATCTAATGTTTGCTAGGAGTGGTTCTAGAGCAAGTATGAAGAGTAAAGGCGATAGGGGACAACCCTGTCTCGTTCCGTTTTTTATCATAAACGGAGCAGATAGGCAACTGTTAACCTGTACCCTAGCTGTCGCCTGCTCATACATGGCGAAAGTGGCCCGAATAAAGGGATCAGGAAGGCCAAATCTAAGCAGGACAAGTTTCAGGTATTGCCAATTGACCCTATCAAATGCTTTCTCCGCATCTGTACTTAGGAGAAGCAGGGGAGAGGAAGTTCTCGCAGCATGACTGAGTACATTAATAACTCTAGAGGTGTTGTCTTTGCCTTCTCTAGCCTTGATGAAGCCAGCCTGGTCGCCATGTACGAGGAGGGGAAGAAGGACAGAAAGTCTGTTAGCTAACATTTTGGCTTGGAGTTTGAGGTCTATGTTTAGGAGGGAAATGGGCCTATAGCTAGAGCATTGACTAAGATCTTTCCCATCTTTTGGTATAAGGGAGATGTGGGCCTCCGTCATGTCTCTAGAAAGCGAATAGCCTAGTAGGGACTGATTGCAAACCTTTAGAAGGTGGGGGAGGAGGAGGTCTTGGAAAGTCTTATAGTATGAAAGTGGGAATCCATCCGGGCCTGGACTTTTCCCAGTGGGCATTTGTGACATTGCTGTTTTGAGTTCCAGCATGGTGAAAGGGGCTTCTAGTTGCAGTTTCCGTTCAGAGGAGAGGTGTGGCAGTTTAGAGGAATCCAGAAAACCTCCTATAACAGAAGCTCTTTCATCAGCTGGGACCGAGGGGGGTAAATTATAAAGGTTATTATAGTATTCCCTAAATTGGGAAGCTATCTGAGTAGTTGAGAAAATCGGTTTGCCCTCTGGAGAAGACAGCTGGTGAACATAATTCTGAGACCTCCTATTCTTGATTCTACTCATCAAAAATTTAGTGGCTTTGTCTCCATGTGCAAAAAACTTATGCTGCATACTCATGAAAAATTTGGCGGATTTAGCCGACAGGAGAGACTTAAGTTTCGCCCTTTGCTCCGAGAGTTCGCCTAGTAGGGAGTCAGTGAGGGAAGATTTGTGGTTGGACTCTAGGCCCTGTATTTTCCCCAGGATTTCATCTATGGCCTTTTCTTGTAACTTTTTTCTATGTGACCCTATATTTATGAAATGACCTCTGATGACCGGCTTATGAGCGTCCCAGAGGGTGTTAGGGGAAATGCCTGTACCATCATTAAGAGTAAAGTATTCCACTAGGTGTCTGGAAACTTGGTCCGTTAACTCCTGGGAACCTAACAGAGTCTCGTTCAATCGCCAATTAAAACTTGTCGGGTTTTTAACAGGGGCTAGAACCTCGAGATATATAGGGGAGTGGTCAGACAGGTGTATAGAGCCTATCGAGGCTGCACTACACAAATGGAGGTGTTCCTTGGAGATGAATAGATAATCTATTCTGTGATACGTATCGTGTACCGGAGAGTAAAAGGTATAGTCAAGGGCATTGGGATGGAGTGAACGCCATGTATCTACTAAGTGGAGATCCCAGATGGATTTTCTAATGAATCGGAGGGATTTACCGGAGTGGGAAGATCTATGCGATGATATGTCTTGTTTTGGAGATAAAGCAACATTCAGATCCCCTCCTGCCAAGACGATTCCTTCCATAAATGAGCTAATTGTTGGCGCTAAATTAGAAACCCATTTGGACTGGCTAGAATTTGGGCCGTATATGTTGATGAAGGTATAGATTTGCTGACCAATAGAGCCTTTGATCAGCAGGTATCTACCTTCCGGGTCATGAACTTGAGCAACTAGTTTGAAAGGGATACTTTTGTGAAAACCGATGCTCACTCCGCTTGATGCAGATGAGTTACCCCCACAATGAAACCAAGTAGAATAGTAGGAGAATTGCATGTTGGGGTAGCAGTTAAATCGAAAATGCGTCTCTTGGAGGAGCACCATTTTGGCTTTAGCTTTCCTCAGAATGGCAAAGACTTGACCCCTTTTGGAGGGGGAGTGAAAGCCCTTGACATTATAGGAAGCGATATGCAGATCAGCCATGTGTCATGATGTAAGTGAAAATACCTCTATGCCTATGGTGTCTCCTCCAAGAGAGTAAGCAGGTGTCGTATGCTCTCGCTCCTGGGTAAAGATGCAGGATCCAGATGAAGTAGTCGCCGCCTGTTGCAGATAAATGTGACTCGTACCTTAGGGAAAGAACATAGTAAGAAAACTGGACAAAACAAACAACAAACAGCAAAGAAGAACTAAGCATAGCAATAAATGCTACAAGTGAGAGGGGGGAATGTGGTCTAGTGACCATAAATGAGGATGTGTAACACCATTTTAGTCTGATGGAAAATCAGGGAGAATGTGTCTGATTAAAAGAACTAATAGGAATAAGTCCCGGTAGTAGGACTGTCAGAAACATGAGTGTCTGTTGGGACCTTATAGAGCCTAGGCAGTATAACGGAAAAAAAGAGAACACTGGCATGTAATAGCTCCTTATGGGCCGGAGGAGTTATTATGGATTAGGTTGATGTTCCCGAGAGAGGCTTCTGGGAGTAAACTGCAGGCCTCTTTTCCTGGATTTTGATGATTTGGGGGTACGCAGGACCTCAAAGGGAACTATTTTTGGAAGATCTGGAAGGTCGCTCAAGTCCTGGTATAGCTCCCAATTTTCAATTGGCAAAGGGTCAATGTTTAGGACCTCGTAAGTTGCTTGCAGGTCTGTGAAGGATGAAATGAAAAATTTCTTCCCAGAGCAGGAGAAGGAGAGACCGAATGGATATGACCAGCGGTATATAATCTTGTTGGAGCGAAGCCAGTCAGTCAGGGGCTTCAGCGCCCTGCGCTTCTTCAGCGTAGTTGGAGCCAGATCTTGGTAAATCTCAAGTTTGGAGTCCTCATAAGAAAGGTCTGCTCTGTTGCGTGCCGCTTCTAAAATGGCGGACTTAACTGGGAAGCTCAAGAACTTACATATAATGTCCCTAGGAGGGTCAGAGGGCTTGGGTTTAGGGCGCAGAGCCCTATGTGCCCTTTCGATGACGACTTCTTGCTGGAAGTCTGCTCCCAAAAGTGCGCTGCAGATTGTTAGAATAGTGGCCTGGATGTCCCCTGGCTGTACCGCTTCAGAGATCCCTCTGAATCTCAAGTTGTTGCGGCGTCCTCTGTTTTCCTGATCTTCTATCGCACTGTGAAGCCCATTCAGGTAAGAGGAGCAGCGGCGTAAGGCGTCAGACACAGCGGTATGGTGATTCAGGGACGCCGCTTGGTGGTCCTCTAACTTCTCCACCCGGTCCCCAATGTGTCTTATCTCCTGCTTGAACGCCGAGATTTCTGTCAGGATAGGCTCCATTACCCTGTTCAGGGCCTTGTCCAGGTACCTTCTTGTCAGGGGAAGGTCCGTGTTAGCCTGTGTCTCTTCCGACTCACTGTCCCCATCAGAGAGGGCTTGTGCCCGTTTCGGCGCTTTAGGCTGTGGAGTCGGCGCCATCTTAACTTCTCTCTGCACCAGCGAGGCCGCCGCTTTCTTGAGGAATTTCTCCATGTCGCCTGGGGGAACCTGGCTTTTAGCGGTGGCTGAGTGATCCCCTTGCTTCTGGTTGCCGATTTTGACCATTTTCGCCCGAAAATGCTAATGATAGCTTGTGGTGCACACGATCCTCGCTGCAGAGCAGTGAACTATGCGGCCATCACAGTTCGGCGCTAGCTCCGCCCCCCAATAACCCTAATTTTGATAATCTTTCAGGGTACTGTAGTTGCCCCATTCCAGTTATTACTTTAGTTGCCCTCCTCTGGACCCTCTCCAGCTCTGCTATGTCTGCTTTGTTCACTGGAGCCCAGAACTGTACACAGTACTCCATGTGTGGTCTGACTAATGATTTGTAAAGTGGTAGGACTATGTTCTCATCACGGGCATCTATGCCCCTTTTGATGCAACCCATTATCTTATTGGCCTTGGCAGCAGCTGCCTGACACTGTTTTTTGCAGCTTAGTTTGCTGTTTATTAAAATTCCTAGATCTTTTTCCATGTCAGTGTTACCGAGTGTTTTAGCATTTAATAAGTACGGGTGACTTGCATTATTCCTTCCCATGTGCATAACTTTACATTTGTCAGTGTTAAACCTCATCTGCCACTTATCTGCCCAAGCCTCCAATCTATCCAGATCCCTCTGTAATAGTATACTGTCCTCTTCAGTGTTAATTACTTTACACAGTTTAGTGTCATCTGCAAAAATTGATATTTTACTATGCAAGCCTTCTACAAGATCATTAATAAATATATTGAAGAGAATAGGGCCTAATACTGATCCCTGAGGTACCCCACTAGTGACAGTGACCCAATCTGAGTATTTACCATTAATAACCACCCTCTGTTTTCTATCATTGAGCCAGTTACTTACCCACTTACAGACGTTTTCTCCCAGTCCGAGCATTCTCATTTTATATACTAACCTTTTATGTGGTACAGTGTCAAATGCTTTGGAGAAGTCCAGATATACCACATCCATTGATTCGCCGCTGTCAAGTCTAGAACTTACCTCCTCATAGAAACTGATTAAATTTGTTTGACATGATCGATCCCTCACAAAGCCATGCTGATATGGCGTTATTTGCTTATTTCCGTTAAGATGCTCTAACATAACATCTCTCAGAAAACCTTCAAACAGTTTACCCACAACAGATGTCAAACTTACCGGCCTATAGTTTCCAGGCTCTGTTTTTGGACCCTTTTTGAATATTGGCACCACATTTGCCATGCGCCAATCCTGTGGGACATTCCCTGTCAATATAGAATCTGCAAATATCAGAAATAAGGGTCTGGCTATGACATTACTTAATTCCCTTAGGATACGGGGGTGTATGCCATCCGGTCCTGGCGGTTTGTCTATTTTAATCTTTCTAAGTCGCTGTTGTACTTCTTCCTGGGTCAGACAGGACACTTTTAATGGGGAATTTATTTCAACATTCGGCATGTCATCTGACAGTTTATTTTCCTCAGTGAATACATTGGAGAAAAAATATTTAACAGCTTTGCTTTCTCCTCGTCGCTCTCTGCGACTCCCCCCTCATTACTCTTTAACGGGCCGACACCTTCAGATTTATACTTTTTAACATTTATATAATTGAAGAACATTTTAGGGTTAGTTTTACTCTCTTTGGCATTTAATCTCTCAGTCTCTAGTTTGGCCGCTTTTATTTGTTTTTTGCATGTTCTATTTTTTTCCTTATAGTTTTTCAGTGCTTCCGTGCTACCCTCCTGTTTTAGTGTTTTATATGCTTTCTTTTTGTCATTTATTGCTTTCTTTACAGTTCTGTTTATCCACATTGGTTTCTTTTTGTTCCTTAACCTTTTATTCCCATACGGTATGTACCTCTCACAATGAGATTTTAGGATGCTTTTAAAGATATCCCATTTTGTGGCTGTATTTTTATTTGTGAGGACTTTATCCCATTTAGTTAGGCCTATGGCCTCTCTTAGTTGGCTAAATTTAGCTTTTTTGAAGTTTGGTATTTTTGTTCCTCCCTGTAGAAACACTCTTTTGAATGATAATTGGAAGGTTATTACTTTGTGGTCACTATTTCCAAGGTGTCCCCCAACCTGCACGTCTGTTGTTCTGTCAGGCCTATTGGTTAATACTAAGTCCAGTATGGCCGTCCCTCTAGTCGGGTCCTGAACCAGTTGGGAGAGGTAATTGTCTTTAGTTATTGCCAAGAACCTGTTTCCTTTATGAGATATACAAGTTTCAGTTTCCCAGTCTATATCTGGGTAGTTGAAGTCCCCCATAATAACCACCTCATTATGATTTGCCGCCTCGTCTATCTCGTTTAGTAGTAGATTTTCTGTGGACTCTGGTATATTAGGTGGTTTATAGTAAACTCCTATTAGTAATTTATTGTTGTTTTTAGCTCCATGTATCTCTACCCACAGTGACTCCACATGTTCATGTCCCTCACTTATATCTTCACGGAGTGTGGGCTTTAGACAGGACTTTACATAAAGGCAGACCCCTCCCCCTCTCCGATTTTGACGATCTTTTCTAAACAGACTGTAACCCTGCACATTAACTGCCCAGTCATAGCTATCATCCAGCCATGTCTCAGTTATTCCCACTATGTCATAGTCCTCCTCACACATCACTAATTCCAGTTCACCAGTTTTATTAGTCAGGCTTCTGGCATTAGTATACATACATTTGAGAGGTTTATGTATATTTTTTACTCTACACCTTTCCTTCTGAACTGTTCTAGTCCCTCCTTCCATTCCTCCCCCAGTCTCACTACCTTGCCCCCGGTCTCTATCTGCACTATCTTCCCATTCTATAACATAATTACCCTCCCCCCCAGTCCCTAGTTTAAACACTCCTCCAACCTTCTAGCCATCTTCCTCCCCAACACAGCTGCCCCTTCCCCATTGAGGTGCAGCCCGTCCCTACGATAGAGCCTGTAGCCGACAGAGAAGTCGGCCCAGTTCTCCAGGAACCCAAACCCCTCCTTCCTACACCAGTTTTTGAGCCACTTGTTAATTTCCCTAATCTCCCGCTGCCTCTCTTGTGTGGCCCATGGTACAGGTAGTATTTCGGAAAATACTACCTTTGAGGTCCTTGCCCTCAGCTTTTGACCTAAATCCCTGAAATCATTTTTAAGGACTCTCCACCTACCTCTAAATTTGTCATTGGTTCCGATATGGACCATGACCGCTGGATCTTCTCCAGCCCCTCCCAGTAATCTGTCAACCCGATCCGCGATGTGTCGAACTCTAGCGCCAGGAAGACAGCACACTGTTCGGCGATCACGGTCTTTGTGACAGATTTCCCTATCTGTTCCCCTAATACTTGACCCTAGATAGAGCACATAGGGTGATGAGACCTAAGTATCTCCCTAGCTCATTACCGAGGGATACTGTGGTACGGATTCACTTTTTTCATGTTAAAGAAGTGCTATTAGCAGCATCCAGAAAATTAGGTACCTTGCCTCCCCCGTACCATCAGATTAAGATTTTTGCGGACGTATCTGCTACCACCTTGAAACAGCGCCGTCAGCTGGGTGCGTTCACTGCTGCGTTGCGACGGAATAATATTCCTTATAGATGGGGATTCCTGACCAGAGTCCTGATTCATCACCAGGGAACTGTACATGTCGTAATTTCCATGAAGTCCGGGAAGCAGTTGTTAGACTCTTGGAATATCAAGATGGAAACCCCGGATAAAAGTCCACTTACTCCCCTGGACTCTGAATGGAATTTAGTGACCCAGGGGAAAAGGCCCCATAGTTGAGGGGGTCCAGGGGAATTTAGCAGGGTAGAGGGTGTGGGGGCAACGCCGAGCAGCCTTTTCTGGCCATGAGCCGAAATATATGTCCCTTCAAAGGATTAACGGCATTATATGCCGGGTTTTTGTTTGTCTTAAAATAATTATGTTTTATGTTGTTGTTCTTTTTTTTTTCTCTTTTTTATGCAGAATTGTTTGTGATTTATGTATTGTTTCGCAGTGCAAAGATGAGATACATTGTTTACAGGCTTTAATATGGCAGAGACCTGATCCGGTGTGGGTTCAATCCCTCCACAGCATGGACCCATGGACAGATGGTTCATAAAATCGTTGCAATAAATGTGAAGGGTCTAAACAGCCCGTTCAAGAGATCCATGCTGTGGAGGGAAGTAGAGACCATGAAAGGGGATATAGTCTGCGCAACCGAGACACATCTCCTGAAGGAGGATGCGTTTAGACTTAAAAGTACTCACTTTCCAAATATATTCCATTCTCATTATACGAAAAAACAGAGAGGTGTGATGGTAGCAATTAGGGATTCGGTTGTACAAAATGGGCGATACATTATCATGGTGGCATCCGTAAATAGCGTGATTTTCACCATGGTATTTGTATACGCTCCGAATAGGCACCAGTTGCGTTTCTTACGTAATTTAGTGACTAAGGTGAATATGGTTAGGAGGGGTTTGATCCTCTGGGGTGGAGACTTCAACTCTATATTGGATCCAGCTATGGATTCGTCAACAGGGGTTGGTGGGTCCATCCGGGGTCTCAACTCCCTCTTACTGAGAGAGGATCTTTATGATGTCTGGAGGTTCCATCATGAGGGAGAAAAGGATTTTTCTTTTTTTTCAAATGTCCACCAAACATATTCTAGGATTGACTTTTTCCTGGTAGATCGCCACTTGTTAAACATAGCAGTATGTTCATCCATAGGGATGATTACATGGTCTGACCATGCGCCTGTTACTTTGACAATTGGCGGGGACTCTAATAGACCCCCATGCTTTCTTTAGCATGATAATATCCATTTACTGGAGCACCCTAAACATAGATCAACACTGCAGGAGGGTTTAAAGGAATTTTTTCGCATTAATGAGGGATCAGTGTCTAATCCTTTTTCTCTCTGGAATGCCCACAAGGCCTATATGAGAGGTCTGCATATTAAAATTGGATGTATAGCAAAGAAGGAGAGAGAGGAACGGACAACCGCTTTGACTCTACAGATTAGGTCCCTGGAGTCTAGTAACAAAATGAATCCCACCGCCATTATAGGAACTAGGTTGCAGAATTTACGCCTCCAATTGAAGGAGCATTTACTTTATAGATATGAGAACGATCTAAAAAAGACCCGTGCACTATATTATGCACAGGATAATAAATCAGGGAAATTATTATCACACAGATTGAAGGAGAGAACTACTAAAAACAAGATCCCATATATAACGTCAAAAATTACGAATAAAAAGATCATTGATCCACAAGGTATAGCGAATTCCTTTCAGAGTTTTTATAAAACCCTCTATAATTTAGAATCCCTTCCGGATATGTCTTCTGTAAATTCGGTGGCCATAGATCAGTTTCTAGACTCCATTGACCTTCCTAGTCTTACTGAGGCCCAGTTAGGGAAATTAAACTCCCCAGTGACAGAGCAGGAAATTCTAGACATTATCACGACATTACCGAATAATAAAGCACCAGGGCCAGACGGCTTTTCAAACACATATTAGAAGTTATTCCAAAAAGAACTTTCCCCCTATCTATGTCAGATTTTTAGGGAAATGGTGAGTACCGGTCGTTCTCCAAAAGAGATGCTGGAGGCGAGGATAGTCACCATTCCAAAAACTGACCTTCTTTCGGATGATGTAAGGGGCTATCGTCCGATATCATTGTTAAATACAGATGCAAAAATGTATGCAAAAGTGTTGGCAAGTCGTCTGGCTCCCTGTATTACTACTCTTGTCCATACGGACCAGGTTGGATTCGTAAGAGGTAGGCAGTTGCAGGATAATACCAGGCGGACATTAAATATTCTGGACTACGTCCAGAGAGGGAAAATTCCAACGCTTTTGGTTACCCTAGACGCCGAGAAGGCGTTTGACCGCATTAACTGGCGGTTCGCCTTCTCGGTGCTGGGGAAGATGGGATTTATGGGGGCAATCCTGGCGGCTATCAGGGCACTTTATACTCAACCAAGTGCCAGAGTGTGGGTCAATGGGGCACTCTCTGACCCCTTTAATATTAGTAATGGTACCCGCCAGGGTTGCCCCCTGTCCCCTCTGATATTTGTTCTGACTATAGAGCCTTTGGCTCAGGCCCTTCGCCAGTGTCCTGATGTGAAGGGAGTTGATATAGGGGGTACGGAACATAAAATCAGTCTATATGCAGACGACATTATTTTGACGTTGTCAAATCCTCAAATCTCTTTAATAACTGCCATTGATGTCATAACCCGATTCGGAGATGTCTCGTTCTATAAATTGAATGCTCTTAAATCTCAGGCTCTCCCAATAAATATCCCTTCTGTACAGATGAAGAAGTTGAAGGATACCTTTGATTTAGATTGGCAAAACTACCAAATTGATTATCTGGGGATAAAGCTTACAGCATCATTCAAGAAGTTATTTGTAGTAAATTATGTCCCATTATTAAGGCTTTTAGAGAAGGAGCTCGATAATCTGGCTAAATATGAGGTGTCTTGGGTAGGTCGTATTGCATCATTTCAGATGTTTACCCTCCCAAAATTCCTGTATATATTTAAGACATTACCTATTATCCCCCAAAGCAGTTTTTTTTCAGAAGTGCTCCAAACTGATTAATGCTTTAATTTGGAAACGACATAAACTGAGAATAGCAACTGCAATAATGCAGAGACCTAAACTTCGGGGGGGATTGGGTCTTCCGAATATCCATGAGTACTTTCTGGCCTCGCAGGTATCACAGTTAAGGGAATGGTGGGTAGGTAATTATGCGAAACAGTGGGTACATATAGAAACAATATTATCCCCTGGTAATAATTTAAAAACTCTTTTGCTCGCAGCTCTTCACCCGACATTTAATTGGCCACCTCTCCCGACGTTAGTACTCATGGCTTTGGAAAGTTGGGTCCGATTCCATAGATTGTGTACTTTGGAGTCTGGATCCTTTCCGCCCAGCGCCCCAGTAACTATTCTTAATTTTCTTATCCCGAATATTTCGGTGTCGTCCTGGGCGCGGGGCGGATTGGACCTTCTCTCCAAATTATTTATTTCGGACACCCTCTGCCCCTTTGAATATCTTCATGAGCAGTTCCTGATTCCACACACAGATTTTTATAAATATTTGTGTATTAGACATTTTTTTTACAGCTAATTGTCCGTTTAATCTGGTGTGCAATCGGGAGGTGTTTAGTCTGTGGTCATTGGCTCCGCCACAGTGCACACGACTGCGGCCTTTGTATATGATGATGGGGGATAAGGGATTATTTGTTAAAACGACCCCGCTGCTTACATGGGAAAGGGATTTGGGGTTGGTGTTCACGGATGAACAGTGGTCGGCAGCCTTTTCCTGTATAAAAAAAAATATTAGATGTGCTTCGCACTATGAGTCCTTGATGAAGATCACACTAAGGTGGTACTATACACCAGACCGCCTGAGTCATATATTTCCGGACCTTTCGTGTTTATGTTGGCGGGGATGTGGCAATAGGGGCACATTGTATCACATTTTATGGTCTTGTCCGAGGCTGCAAGATATTTGGAGGGCTACATTCTCTCTTGCCTCGGATTTATTGGGTTCCCAGCTTCCGCCATCCCCCTCACTGGCTCTTTTATGGATTGACCTGGCTGGGATACCATGCGAGGGGAGGGTGGTACTGGGACACCTTTTTCTTTCAACCAAATTGGCCATAGTCAAAAATTGGAAATCACAGTATGCTCCTTGCCTAACGGAGGTTATCCGAAGGCTAAATTCTACTTATATATATGAGCGTGTGTTGGCGGGAGCTGACGACGCGGCCGTGAGGTTCGAGAGGGAATGGAGCATATGGAGAGCTTCACCGCTCGCTGCACCATCCCCTGTTTGATATACTTAAGTATACTTTATTTGTATAGTCAAGGTCCTGTACACGGGAGTATATTTGATAAAACTATGCCTGTGCAAATATACCCCAACGATTGCACTGTATGTTTGTTTTTGTTTTTTTGTTTGTTTTTTATGTTTTCTTTATGATGTATTGTTAGTCATCTCTGTTGTTTTGTACTTCAATGTGGTATGTATATTGGCTACCGGTGTTGCTAATGTGATTATGTATGGTGCTAACTATGTAGCCATTTGTGTTTTCTTCTTAAGGACAACAATGTATGTCTTTTCTTAAAATTAATAAAAAGTATTAAACAAAAAAAACAAAAAATATATGAAGGGCCGTCAGGAGATTAGTATCCTTCTATATATAGTAGTTTAGATACAGATAGACCAGAATCGCATAGAAAACGCAATTCACACCTATGTGTTTTTGCTGCGTTTTTGATGCGGTTCTATGTTAGATAACCGTGGGACCTTGCGGTTTTCTCCATATCCTACTTTTATCTTGTTTTTATGTATTCTATATGGATGAGATATCCAGTTAGTTGAAAAGGGGATTATTTATTATTTTAAATATATATGCATGAGAACTTAAAGTGCATAAGAATGAAAAAGGACTGGGAGCCCAATCCACTCCAGAAATTAGGAAATGCACAATGAAATGTGGGATTATGGGTATTGGTATCCCATTTATAAGGAGTGAGGATCCGCTCACTCAGTTGGCCACTGAGGAAGGGGCATAAGACCCCGAAACGCGTCTGGCATACAGAGTGAGCGTGGAATCAGCTAAAAAGAAAAAGAAGAAAGTGATAACTTTGAAATAAAGGAAAAAGCAAAAGGAACCGCTCTGATCCAAAAGTTGAGAGAGCAGTCGCCTACTAATGACATCATCAAAGCTTCCATCCGGTCCCCTAGGTAACCAGGTCACGTGGGACGCCACGTAGAGGCCCAGCACACCACGTGGGATACCGCTGGTGTACGGACACCTGGGATCAACGCTGCGGCAAGACAGTGAAGAGTGGTAAGACCGAGCTCCCAAGTGAGCATTTATACACGCATGAAGAGACTGTGAGTAGCGGCATTGCTTGTCTCAGTGTGAATTATTGAGTAAGTCAGCGATATTAACTTGAACAGGTGCCGTTCAGTGAACACGCAGGAATTCAGTTGCGGCATACTTACATCAGAGCTGGATTTTATTACCATAACATTATTTTGTTAAAGCGCTACTGCGGCTCAGTTATATGGCGGCTAAAGTGCCAGTATTATACAAACGGATCAACGCATAGTATTAATACAAGTCTGACTGGGACACATTGACATTGCGGCTACGTTGCCAGATGTTATATAAGGACTAACAGTTGGCTGATATTTATGGTATATGAGTCTCCTGTTATAGAGGCTCTGCTGAGTGGTTTCTGTCTGACATAGGAACCTCCATTTGTGAGCTTTATAAGTGTGTATTATTGCGGAATCCAGAGACCATTCACGCATTTGTGTTTATCATGCATGCTTTATATGTTTTTTAGGGGTATGTTTTTAGAATATTAAAGTGTATATTATTACTATCATATATTGGCGTTTCCCTTCTGAGTGTGCCCCTTCATATTTGCTTACACCTCACTTGTTCTATGTGGTCCTGAGGGTGGGACCAGAGGGTGAGCACCTTATCCATCCGGTGAGGGGGTGAGCCGCCGTATTCTTCTGTTTTTCCAGTTCAGTATACTGTTCTAATCACGATATTAACAGGAGGAACATTATATACAGTCAGGTCCATAAATATTGGGACATCGACACAATTCTAACATCTTTGGCTCTATACACCACCACAATGTATTTGAAATGAAACAAACAAGATGTGCTTTGACTGCAGACTGTCAGCTTTAATTTGAGGGTATTTACATCCAAATCAGGTGAACGGTGTAGGAATTACAACAGTTTGCATATGTGCCTCCTACTTGATAAGAAACCAAAAGTAATGGGACAATTGGCTTCTCAGCTGTTCCATGGCCAGGTGTGTGTTATTCCCTCATTATCCCAATTACAATGAGCAAATAAAAGGTCCAGAGTTCATTTCAAGTGTGCTATTTGCATTTGGAATCTGTTGCTGTCAACCCTCAAGATGAGATCCAAAGAGCTGTCACTATCAGTGAAGCAAGCCATCATTAGGCTGAAAAAACAAAACAAACAAATCAGAGAGATAGCAAAAACATTAGGCATGGCCAAAACAACTGTTTGGAACATTATTTTTTTTTAATAGGCTTTATTTTTATTTTTCAAGCAAAAATAAAGAATAACATCAACCAGCAGACACGCAGGTCTCAAGACTAGTGCCGTCAAAATGTCATAGGCAAATACAGTATTTGAACGTTTCGGGAATATACAGCATGACATATTGGTATAAAAAAAAGAAAAAAAGCAGAGTACATCGCCCCCCACTGAATTGTTTCATGTCAGAAGCTCTAGAGTTCAGACCACATTCAGTCTACAATCACACACACCGCAGCACTGCAGCTCCCCAGCCGGGGAGAGAAAATTTAGCCGGCCAGGACTCTCAAATGTAATACCACCTATTGAGGCATACAGAGGAGAACCCTCCTTGTAACCCTAGGCTGAATTCTGCTAATCATATTTTTAGGATTATTGGACACCCTATTTCCTCTCTTCCCTAAGCAACATGCTTACTTATGCTAGATCTGGTACTGGTCTCGCTTGCAGCCAGAGCCCCCAAACTTTCTCAAATTTCTCCTTCTTGCCTCTCACGATAAACATTAGTCTATACATTGGCAGAGCCGCATCTATAATTTGAATCCATTGCTGAACCGACGTGGGTTTCCAGTTCAGTAACATGACCTTCCTGGCATAAAACATCAATAGTCTATACAAAATTCTGGTGTATTTAGTTTGAATCAGGTCATTCACCAGTCCCAACAAGCTCTCTGGGGAACAGACTGCCGACAAGTCCAGTTGATCATTCAGGAACTTGTGAATCCCCAGCCAAAACTGAGCTATCACTGGACAACTCCACATCATATGAATCAATGTTCCCCTTTCTGCGCCACATCTGGTACACTACGGGCTTCCTAGTCTACGCATTCGATTCAGTCTGACTGGAGTTAAGTAAGTGCGATGTAGCCATTTCACCTGGATTAATTGGTCCCTTGCACTAATTACTGAGTACCTCCAAGTGTGCACCAATTCTTTCTCATGTCTATCCTCCAACTGCGGGATATCCTCCTTCCACCTTGCCAAAGAGCTAGATAGCGGGGACGAGGTCTGCGACATCAGTTCCGCATAGAAGGAAGACACTGATTTATGCATTTCTCTCAAAAGTTTTGAAGTTACCCTCTGCATATAGTTGGGTGACATATTTTACTCCATGTTGCGGCCAAAACTCAAAGTCCTGTAGAGTACACAATTCCAGTAACCCTGGGTTTCGCCACAATGGCGCTACCGGGGACCACTCCCCTCTGCCCACCTCATCCCTACTCTTCCGTGCAGTTTTCCCCCAAATAGCCAACACTGCCCGCATATTGGAAGTGAGACATTTGACTGGGTATTTACCTTCTCTGTATATGAAATTTGTTAAGGCTTCATAGGACCTCACTAATGCAGCCTCCAGAACAGTCGCTGGGTTGTTGGCATCTGCTCTTTTCCACCAACTGGCATATGTCAGCTGCACTGCTTGATAATACTTGTACATATCAGAGAGAGCCTAGCCCACGCTGACATATGATGCCTTCAGCGTCTCTCTGGCCATTCTGGGCTGAGTATTGGGCCATAAGAAAAAGTTTGTCAATAGTCTTAAAATGAGATTTCTTCAGAAGCTCCT
The DNA here is from genome assembly GCF_014858855.1 of Bufo gargarizans. Lineage (NCBI taxonomy): Eukaryota > Metazoa > Chordata > Amphibia > Anura > Bufonidae > Bufo > Bufo gargarizans. The sequence goes on along the minus strand of NC_058085.1, from coordinate 268,614,906 downwards.
GCGCCGCCCTATACATACAGTACAGGCCAAAAGTTTGGACACACCTTCTCATTCAAAGAGTTTTCTTTATTTTCATGACTATGAAAATTGTAGATTCACACTGAAGGCATCAAAACTATGAATTAACACATGTGGAATTATATACATAACAAAAAAGTGTGAAACAACTGAAAATATGTCATATTCTAGGTTCTTCAAAGTAGCCACCTTTTGCTTTGATTACTGCTTTGCACACTCTTGGCATTCTCTTGATGAGCTTCAAGAGGTAGTCACCTGAAATGGTCTTCCAACAGTCTTAAAGGAGTTCCCAGAGATGCTTAGCACTTGTTGGCCCTTTTGCCTTCACTCTGCGGTCCATCTCACCCCAAACCATCTCGATTGGGTTCAGGTCCGGTGACTGTGGAGGCCAGGTCATCTGGCGCAGCACCCCATCACTCTCCTTCATGGTCAAATAGCCCTTACACAGCCTGGAGGTGTGTTTGGGGTCATTGTCCTGTTGAAAAATAAATGATGGTCCAACTAAACGCAAACCGGATGGAATAGCATGCCACTGCAAGATGCTGTGGTAGCCATGCTGGTTCAGTATGCCTTCAATTTTGAATAAATCCCCAACAGTGTCACCAGCAAAGCACCCCCACACCATCACACCTCCTCCTCCATGCTTCACGGTGGGAACCAGGCATGTAGAGTCCATCCGTTCACCTTTTCTGCGTCGCACAAAGACACGGTGGTTGGAACCAAAGATCTCAAATTTGGACTCATCAGACCAAAGCACAGATTTCCATTGGTCTAATGTCCATTCCTTGTGTTCTTTAGCCCAAACAAGTCTCTTCTACTTGTTGCCTGTCCTTAGCAGTGGTTTCCTAGCAGATATTCTACCATGAAGACCTGATTCACACAGTCTCCTCTTAACAGCTGTTCTAGAGATGTGTCTGCTGCTAGAACTCTGTGTGGCATTGACCTGGTCTATAATCTGAGCTGCTGTTAACCTGCGATTTCTGAGGCTGGTGACTCGGATGAACTTATCCTCCGCAGCAGAGGTGACTCTTGGTCTTCCTTTCCTGGGGCGGTCCGCATGTGAGCCAGTTTCTTTGTAGCGCTTGATGGTTTTTGTGACTGCACTTGGGGACACTTTTAAAGTTTTCCCAATTTTTCGAACTGACTGACCTTCATTTCTTAAAGTAATGATGGCCACTCGTTTTTCTTTACTTAGCTGCTTTTTTTCTTGCCATAATACAAATCTATTCAGTAGGACTATCAGCTGTGTATCCACCTGACTTCTCCACAACGCAACTGATGGTCCCAACCCCATTTATAAGGCAAGAAATCCCACTTATTAAACCTGACAGGGCACACCTGTGAAGTGAAAACCATTTCAGGTGACTACCTCTTGAAGCTCATCAAGAGAATGCCAAGAGTGTGCAAAGCAGTAATCAAAGCAAAAGGTGGCTACTTTGAAGAACCTAGAATATGACATATTTTCAGTTGTTTCACACTTTTTTGTTATGTATATAATTCCACATGTGTTAATTCATAGTTTTGATGCCTTCAGTGTGAATCTACAAATAAAGAAAACTCTTTGAATGAGAAGATGTGTCCAAACTTTTGGTCTGTACTGTATATATATATATATATATATATATATATATATAATTATTATTTTTTCTTAACTGTAATATGCCCCTATATGCTTTCACCAGAAATAACTACAGCAGTGCAGTGCATATATATTTTTCTTTTTTCAATGAAATACGCTTTTACCAGAAAAAAAATTTGAGTGAAGTGCGTATATATATTTCTTGCAGTACTGAAATACACCCCTATATGCTTTCAACAGAAATAACTGCAGCAGTAAACTGAGAATATATATTTCTTGTTGGACTGAATTAGACCACTGTATGCTTTGACCAGAAAAAAAATTAAGAGTGAAGTGGGAATATATATTTCTTGCAGTACTGAAATACGCCCCTGTACATTTTCACCAGAAATAACTGCAGAGGTGACCTGAGGATATATATTTCTTGTTGGAATGAAACTATACGCTTTAACTCCTTAATGACCCAGGACGAGAATGGTCGTCCTAAATGGCCGTTACTTTGCGCCCCAGGACGAGCATTCTCGTCCTGCGGACCTTCCTCCCCCCCATGTGTGCTGCTGTGATCAGCAGCACGGATCCGGCTGTTACTGACAGCCGGATCCGTGCTGCATCAACCAGCATCGGTGATAACGTCGATGCCGGTGGAATAACCCCTCATGTGCCGCAGTCAGCACTGGCCGCAGCAAATGGGAGGTTTGAGCTTCCTCTCCTTAGCCATCGGGTCCCGCACAGCTACAGAAGCCCAGGAGATCCAGCCTGAGGGCTGGGTCTCCTAGGCAACTGTCAGCATCTTAATGTGTAAGACGCTGACAGTTTAATTCACAGAATGTATTGTACTGAATTGAAACAGGGATAAAACCCTGTAAAGGTGAAGTCCCACAGTGGGACAAATATAAAAAGTAAAAAAAAGTGAAAAAAGTGTTTTTTATAATAAAAAATTAAAAGTTTCAAGTAAAAAAAGCGTCCTTTTCCTAAAAAAAGTAAAAATATATATTTTTAAAATAGTGAAAAAACGAAAAGTAGACATATTACCGTAAGTATCGCCGTGTCTGTATTGACCGGCTCTATAAAAATATCACATGACGTAACCCCTCAGATGAACACTGTCGAAAAAATAAAATAAAAAATTATTAAAAAAAACATTTTATGTGACCTTACATCACTAAAAGTGCAACACCAAGAGATCAAAAAGGCGTATTGTCACGGCTGTAAGTGAGCAACACACAGTGAATGGCGACTGACCGGACCCAAACTAGGGAGGATAAAGGGTGACCCCTGTCAGACCCTAAAAGCTCTCCCTAAGCTGCTATGCACATGTCCAGATCCATATGGTGGATTGAGACATGCCCGCGTAACTAAGGCTGATGACCACTGAAACCCCTACAGTAGTGGAAGGGGCACGGCCACCGGTGCCCTGCTCAGTATATGGACGGAACCGGGGTCGCCTCGGATCCAGTCAGCAAAGAAACAGAAACAGACAATGTCTGAACACTTAACTGAAGGAGCTGCGGCTGCAGTGAAAACAGATCCAAAGTCAGCAGACAATATCCGAAGTACTTGCTTCAGCAGAACACAGATCCAGTGAAAAGATATCACAGAGGTGAAGATACTCAAGCGAGAGATACAGCTCAAATGAAAAGTATAATCCGCACCTCTACAAAGGAGGATGATTTAAAGGCAGCGAAATCAAACACAGGAGAGACAGCTGGGAGGAAGGAAACAGAAAGTAAAGACCTCATCACAGGGGCGGAGAAACAGGGCAGAGGGAACTCCTCCAAGCTCTAGTAATGACATCATCACAGGGGTGGAGAAACAGAGCTGTGAGAACGTCTCAAAGCTCTGGTAGTGACACGTATCCCCCCAAAATAGTACCAATCTAACCTTCACCTCATCCCACAAAAAATTTGCCCCTAACTAAGACAATTGCCCAAAAAATCAAAAAACTATGGCTCAGACTATGGAGACACTAAAATATGATTTTTTATTTGTTTTGTTTCAAAAATGCTTTTATTCTGTTAAATGTAAAAAATTTAATTAAAAGTTGACATATTAGGTATCGCCACTTCCGTAAGAACATGCTGTATAAAAATGTCACATGAACTAACCCCTAGGGTGAACACCGTAAAAAAAAATGTGTGTAAAAAAAAAAGCTAAAGTTCAATAGCAAGCGATCAAAAAGGCATACGCACCCAAAATTGTTCCAATCAAACCGTCATCTCATCCCGCAAAAAAAATAAGATCCTACCTAAGACAATCGCATAAAAAATAAAATAACTAGGGCTCTCAGAACATGAGACACTAAAACATGATTTTTTTTATTTAAAAATGCTGTTATTGTGTAAAATGTAAATAAATAAATAAAAGTATACATATTAGGTATTGCCGCGTCCGTAAGAATCTAAGTAAAAAAAGTAAAGCCTTACATTACAAAAAGTGTAATATCAAGCGATAAAAAAGCCATAGGCACTCTAAAATAAGACTGGGATGACAGGGATGACTTGATCATAAAAAACGCGGATAAGGGTGGAGCGGTAGTTGTTCTAGACAGCTCAGTGTATAAGACACAGGTCTCTACTATGTTGCAGAATAATGCAATATACGCTGAGCTGAGGAGTCACCCCTTCCCCCCTTTTTTAAGCAGAACGTGATAGGATTTTGACCCTAGGAATGGAGTCGAGTTTTCTGACTAAAAAAGAACGTTATTATATATTCGTGTTGCATCTGGTCATCCCTGTCATCCATGCCTTACCTAAAATCCATAAGGGCTCTTTTCCCCCGCCACTGAGACCTATAGTGGCGGGCATTGGATCTTTTTCAGAAAGGATGTCAGAATGGCTTGATTCACTTTTACAGCCATTGATTCCAATGATACCAGGTTTTATAAAGGACACCCGTTTTGGTCTACAAGCCTTTGCGAATTTTGAGTGGAGAGAGAATTTTGTGTGGATCACGGCAGATGTCGTGGCTCTTTATACTAACATTCCTCATACATTGGCACTACAGACACTGTCCTGGTTTTTAGACACATATAGTGACTACACAAGGGAGCTTCAGGGGTACATGGGCATGGTCACTGACTTCCTCCTTCGACACAATTTTTTTTACAGGTGTCGGGGGTGTCAATAGGGGCTAAGTTCTTTCCCTTCATATCTAATATATTCATGGCGTGGTGGGAGAGAAACTTCCTCCTCATTCTTTGATCGCGTGCAGTGGTCAGGTCGCTACATCGATGACTTTCTGATTGCATGGTCTGGTGATGTGGCGGCCATACCACTGTTTGCAGATTATTTCAATCAACGTGTAGACTCTATTTCATTTGAGGTTCAGTATGAACTGGAGTCGATTAGTTTTTTGGATTTGTGCCTGAGGGGGAATGTCAGTTTGGCCAGTGTTCACACTAGGACACATAGGAAGGATACGGCAGGGAACACGATATTACATGGTACTTCTTGCCACCCACCGCATGTCATCCGCAACATCCCGAAGGGTGAGCTCATCAGAACAAGCAGGAATTGTACTGACAAGGATTAATTTGATGTAGAATCAAGTAACATACTGGAGAGGCTATCAAATAGGGCGTTTTCTGTCAAAAAGGGGAAGGCGGAACAGAGGGCTGTTTCAAGTATGGATAGAAAAACACAGGTTTTTCCTGTGAGAAATCATTCACAGGAAATAATAGAGCAACATCAAAATAAAAGTAGAAATAGAAAGAAAAATGATAATAATGTTACCATGTTTGTCACACAGTACAGTGAACAATATTCTGAAGTGTGTATAATTGTAAAGAAGCATTTACCTCTTCTGAAAATTGATGAACAATGGTCGGATGTTGTGAGGGGTGGTATCAGATGTGTGGCACGCAGAGCGCCCACCCTCTGTGATATTTTGAGTCCTAGTTTATTCCGGAGCTTAAATGACCCTAAACCAACATGGTTAAATTACAGGGGTAGTTTCAAGTGCTGACATGGCAGGTGTATATGTTGTGAGCACATGATAATCAGTAAATGTTTTAGATCTGAGGTTAATAATAAAGAATTTGAGATGAAATCTTATTTAAACTGCAACACCAAACACGTAATCTATTTGATAACCTGCACAGTATGTCACCTGCAATATGTCTGCTGCACTTCTAACCAACTTAAATCTAGGGTCCGCAAGCATATTACGGATGTGCCCCATCATGAGAACCGCAACGTGTCTGCTGTCAGCATGCGCTTTGCGGTTTGTCATGGTGGGGACACATCCGGATTGTATGCACAGGGTATAGAAAGAGTGATGGCCCTTGTGAGAGGAGGCGATCATAGAAGGAAACTATTAAATAGGGAGGCTTACTGGATGTTCCAGTTGGCCACACGATATCCGCAGGGTCTAAACAGAAGGTGTGATCTTATTCTGCAATATTATTAGCATATTACATTCTTGTAATCCACCCTTGTGTTGTGCCCATGCATTGTGTTGCTTTAATGACATTGATTTTTAACTTATAGGTATTTTTATGAAGTTTAAATGAAGCACATACATTTGTATAATTTTTTTCTAGCATTACATGTGATTTTAAATCATGCTGTCTGTGCCTCCCTCCTAACCTGTTCCTAATTAGGAGCCTGATTGGTGTGGATGTGGGGGGATGGTGTATATATATAGCATGGTCAGTTAAGTCTTGTATTGTCATGAAGAGGGACCCCCACTAAAATGGTCCGAAACGAGTAACAATTTGTCCTGTTATTTTTACAAAGTCGCTGAAATAAAGCTGGACAAGTTGTTGAATCCGTGATTGCCAGGGGCTGCGTCCGTGTTCATTGCAAAGGAACACAGGTGAAAGCTGCATACACACTTGTTTTTGCACCCTAAAATAGTACCAATCAAACCGTCATCTCATACCGAAAAAAATTGGACCATACATAAGACAGTCGCCCAAAAAATATGGTTTTCAGAATATGGAGACACAAAAAAATCATGTTTTTTTAAAAATGCTTTATTATGTAAAACTGAAACAAACAAAAAAAGTAGTCATATTTGGTATTGTCGCGTCCGTAACAACCTGCTCTATAAAAATATCACATGATTTAACCTGTCAGATGAACATTGTAAATAACTAAAAATAAAAACAGTGCCATAAAAGCTGTTTTTGCCTCACAAAAAGTGTAATATAGAGTAGCCAAAAATCATATGTACCCTAAAATGGTACCAACAAAACTGCCAATTTATCCCATTATCTACTCTAGGGGTGCATCAGGGGGTCTTCAAAAGTGACATGGCAGCTTAAAATGATACCGGTGAAATCTGCCTTCCAAAAACCATGTGGCGTTCCTCTCCTTCTGCGCACTGCCGTGTGCCCGTACAGCAGTTTACAACCACATTTGGGGTGTTTATTTAAACTACACAATCAGGGCAATGAATATTGAGTTTTGCTTGGCTGTTAACCCTTGCTTTGTTAGTGGAAAAAATGTATTAAAATGGAAAATCTACCGAAAGTTACATTCTGAAATTTCATCTCTATTTTCCTTTAATTCTTGTGTAACACCTAAAGGGTTAACAAAGTTTGTAAAATCAGTTTTGAATACCTTGAGGGATGTAGTTTCTAAAATTGGGTCATTTTGGGTGGTTTCTATTATGTAAGCTTCACAAAATGACTTCAGACCTGAACTGGTCTTTAAAAAGTGGGTTTTGGAAATTTTCTGAAAAATTTCAAGATTTGCTTCTAAACTTCTAAGCCTTCTAACGTCCCCAAAAAATAAAATGGCATTCACAAAATGATCCAAACATGAAGTAGACTTATGGAATATATTGGCAAAAGTCTCAGCTTTTAATATCTGAATTTATGACTAGCCAGAATAGTGAGTGGCATATCCGTTTGGTGCATTCCTTCTGTGATTTATATGATTATATTTTCATCCGCACAATGCTCCGTTTTGTGTAGGATGCCTTTGTGGTGCATGTGGACCGCGCCGACATCCTCCACCGTATGCTATTTTTTTTTTGCTGGGGATAGTCGTTTGCTGCGGTCCACATGCGGTGGGGCTGCTCCCCCAATGAAAAACACGCTACAGTGTTAGGGGTTGAGCAGCTCCCCCAGATTTGCCACTATATTTCTGTGTTTTTGTCTTGTTTTATATGTAGTGTACGTGCCTTTACCTGGCATTTAAACACTCTCCTTTGCACCTGGTAACCTCCATCACATGGTCTGATATGGGTGTGGCTTACAGTCTGGCTTTGTTCACATTGCATTAGTTGTCCTGCTAGGCGGTTGTGTGGAAGCTTGGCTGTGAGCTGGATTACATCACCTTCAGACCTTGTTCACACCATAGGTAGCTTAGTGGTAGGACCCCTTGCCATGCTGAGGACCGTGACGTGGTGCATGATGGGCTCCGATATCTTCCGGACAGGAATATATTGGCAAAAGTCTCAGCTTTTAATATCTGCATTTATGACTAGCCAGTATAGTCAGTGCCATATCCGTTTGGTGCATTCCTTCTGTGATTTATAGAATGTAAAGTAATAACTATTTTTGGAGTTATTACTATCTATTATAAAAGTAGAAAAATTGAAATTTGGAAATGTTTAAAATTTTTTGGTAAATTTGGTATTTGTTTTATAAATAAAAATGAAATTTTTTGACTCTGTTTTCTCGTCACATATTGTACTTCATGACAGTGGTAAAACTATCTCAGAATGGCCTGGATAAGTAAAAGCGTTTTAAAGTTTACTTGTATAGGAGCGATCCGTACCATTGAAATGAATGGGAGAGCTTGGGTGTAATTACACCTGTCCACCGCTGCAGATGCAATGGCAAGCAGGTAAACAATGAAGAGGAGGCAGCGCTGGCATGGCGCGCGCCTTCTCTTCAAACAGCTGATCGGCAGGGGTGCCGGGTGTCGGACCCCAGCCGATCTGATATTGATGACCTATCCTGAGGATAGGTCATCAATAAATATAACTTGGACAACCCCTTTAAGGTGTTAACCAGAAAACAATTAAATAGTGAAGTACGTATATATTTTTCTGGTAGTACTGAAATACGCCCCTATACACTTTCACCAGAAATAACTTCAACAGTGCAGTGCATATATATATTTTTCTCTTTTAACTGTAATACTCCCCTATACGTTTTCACCAGAAATAACTGCAACAGTGCAGTGCGTATATATTTTTCTTTTTTTACTGTAATACGCCCCTATACAATTTCACCAGAAATAACTGCAGAAGTGACCTGAGAATATATATTTCTTGTTGGAATGAAATAGGCCACTATACACTTTATCCAGAAAACAATTAAATAGTGAAGTGCATATATATTTTTCTGGTAGTAGTGAAATAGTCCCCTATACGCTTTCACCAAAAATAACAGTGCAGTGCATATATATTTGTCTTTTTTTTTTACTGAAATACGCCCCTATACGCTTTCCCTGCACTTATAAAGCCTTTTTTTTTTTTTAAACATAGAGGTTTTTCCAATTGCTGTCCCTAGCGCCTTTACACGTCTGTCCCTGCACTCTGAACGCTGGAAAATGGCAGAATCTAAAATGGCTGCCGTATTTATAGGGCTGTGACATCAAAAGGCTGGCTGGCTGCTGATTGGCTCGTAGTGTTGAGCGTGAATATTCGAATTTTAATCGCGAATATCGCCACTTTCAGAATTTTGTGAATATTTAGAATATAGTGCTATATATTCATATTCGTGAATAGTGTTAAATATTTTAATCGCGATTTTATCGTGAATATATTACATTGCCAATTTTTGCAATCAAGTAAACAATGACTGGAGAACTCGAATTCTCGAATTTGCTAATTTATGTCAAATATTCGGCTAAAAATTCATGAAATATCGCAAATTTGAATATTGCCTATGCCACTCATCACTATTGGCTGCATGCAGGCATGTTAATCTGGGTGATCCCACCTTCCCAGAGTTCCTTGCCCCATGTCCTCAGTCCTCACACATGTAGTCGCCCTTTTAGGAAAATTGCGATTCGTTACCATGAAGCGTGAGGAAATTCGCATTTGTTGCGAATCTAATTGTTCCTGAAATTCGGATCGAATTCCACTTTGTCAACTTCGATTCGCTCATCTCTAGCCATAACCTCTGGGCAGAATGGTGCACTGGGAGAAGAAGAGTCAGAAGAAAAGGCAGAAATGGAGTATGTTTCTCTACAAGACTCTCTTGTAGACGACTCTCAGGAAGATGAACCTGACCCTCCAGTGTCCACCAAAAGATGGGTCACTACAGGTCACAGTAGTGGAAGGAGGAGGCTCCTCAGACTAGAAAGGAGAGGAGGGAGGGTAATTGTTCTGATGTAGTGAAGTGCTGTAACTTTTTTATTTTTTTATGTTTTTCCTGTGATTTATTGTAAATATATTGTAATATTTTGTTGCTAGTTTTTAAATAAAAAGATCATTATAGTAGTTATAGATCATTATAGTAGTTGTATTATTTTACATAGAGGGGAGTGTTATAGTAGTTATTTTTGTATTCACAAGGGATGTATTATAATAGTTATATATATTGTTATACTTAGAGGTAGTATTATAGTATATTTTTGTCCATAGACTGTAGCAATATAGTAGTAATATTCTTGCACATACGACAGTTTTATAGTAGTGAGTAGTTTGTAGATAATCAATTTAGTTGAATGATGAATGATTACTATATCAGTGAACTTTATCTAAATATTAATTGGCTCTTTTAAGCGCTCCTGATTATTTCACGCTTTACTCCTTTACATCATATATTGTCCTTGGTCTCTAGTGAATAGTTCAGACTGTACAGTTTGGTTACATGTGCTGAATTTTAAAGGTTGCATACAGCACAAGACTGGGAGTGATATGGATCTCTATAGCTCTGCTGTGTATGATGTTCCTATATATTGTAGCACAGACAGATAATCCAGCCAGTGATTATGTCCTGACAGAAGATGCATTAATTGTTATAACGTAAGGCAGATTGAAATGAGATCTGCAGGTTAACTGAGCGCCATCAATATATGAATATGAGGACAGATAAATATGATCTCTTCAGCAGCGGGGATTAGACTTTCTTTTAATAAACCTGTCTTGTTGGGTGAGATGGAGCTTTTACATTAAGATGCTGTCCTTGTCTCTGGCAAGTTCCTTGGTACGTCTTGTATTAAGACCACAAAGCAATGCAAACCCTGGGACAAAGCTCTAAGTGGAATAATACAACATAAAGCACCTTATCTCCAGACAGAAGCAGACTACAGATTCATACATCACACCGTCTCTCTGCTAGCATGATGCCCAGGAAGACATTTTAGTTGCATCTAAGATGCTTATCTATAGGCTTGGAGGACACTGATCGATGGCTGGTGGGGGGAGGATTAAACTGCAGATTGCTTACAAAAGAGGCTTGATACATCTTTGGTCCATGGCTTTTATGGAATGTGCTTAAGAAGCAATTTCAGGTAATGTGGCTATTACTATCAGTGGTACGGGAATCATTTTGAAGTTTAGCAGAATAGATCAATTACCGTTTTACTCTAAATGTCACTCCTATCACAGATTTCATAGCCTCTTTACTGAGGGGGGAGCTTGTTAGGGCGGATTCACATCAGCGTTCCGTTGGTTATAACGGAAAATATCAGAATCCATAAGACGGAAGTCAAAACGGAAGCCTTTAACAGGCATTCCGTTTTGATCCGTCATAACAGAAGTCTATGGGAATCATAACGGATCCGTCTGGTTCCTATCATGCAAGACGTTAAACAAAGTCCTATCGACAGGACTTTTTTTCCGTTCTGCAAAATGGAAACCAGACGGATCCGTTATGATTCCCATAGACTTCTGTTATGATGGAAAGCAATACGGAATGCCTTTTTTAAAGGCTTCCGTTTTGCATCCCGTCATAATGCAAGTCTGTGGGCAGTATAACTGATCCGTCCTGGTTTCCGTTATGCAGGACTGGACTCCTGCATAATGGAAACCAGGACGGATCCGTTATGCTGCCCAAAGACTTGTATTATGAAGGATCAAAATGGAATGCCTCTTAAAGGCTTCCGTTTTGCATCCCGTCATAATGCAAGTCTGTGGGCAGTATAACTGATCCGTCCTGGTTTCCGTTATGCAGGACTGGACTCCTGCATAATGGAAACCAGGACGGATCCGTTATGCTGCCCAAAGACTTGTATTATGAAGGATCAAAATGGAATGCCTCTTAAAGGCTTCCGTTTTGACTTCTGTATTATGGATTCTGTTATTTTCCTTTCTAGCCATGTTATAAAGGAAAACAAAAAACGGAATCCATAATGCTGATGTGAACCCGCCCTTACTGAGGTCATAAATGCCTAATAAATCTTCAACTGGCGAGTTGTAATAACTTAATGGTTTTACTGCCACTTTCTGATGCAAAATACCAAACACAAACTCAGCCTGCTACATCTCTATACTAATACATGGCAATCAGGTTTTAACCTGCGATTCATCACCCGATGTGAGACAGAACTGTTTCCATAGAGATCAATGATTTCCCGCCCAGCTCAGTACACATTTATAATTACTACCGGTGCATGCTCACTGTTGTCTTATTACTGAAATCATTAACAGGGTGTCAGTACTTGGATGTATCAGCAGTCATTAACTGTATGTCCTACAGTACAGTATGGTGTCAGCAGTACTGGAACCATTAATACTTCATTAGCTCAGTGTCATTTGTATTAAGCAACCATTAATACTTCTGCATTAGCCAGGAGGCATTAGTACTAAGGAACCATTAATACTATCTCATTCGCTGGGTGTCAGCAGTACTGGAACCATTAATACTTCTTCATTAGCTGGGTGTCCGTTCTTTATTAGATGGGTGTAATTAGTACTAAGGGACTTTAAAGGGGTTCTCCAGGCTTTTAATATTGATAACCTATTCTCAGGCTAGATCATCAATATCAGATCGGCGAGGGTGCCGGGTGTCAGACCCCTGCTGATCTGATGATGATGACCTATTCTGAGGATAGGTCATCAATATTAAAAGCCTGGAGAACCCCTTTAAATACTATTTGATTAGCAGGATGTCATTGGTACTAAGGGACCATTAATACTTCTTCATTAGCTGGGTGTCATTTGTACTAAGGAACTTTTTGTACAAGTTAGTTACACTATGGAAAACCCCTGCTTCTTTTATATACTACTTCCGTATTATCACTCTCTAACTAGCAGCTGTCAGTACTGGAACAGAAGTAGCACTCTCCTCAGAATGAGCAGGTGCTAGGGCACAGTGCTTTAAGTACTATGGCATTAGTAACATTTCCATCATCTGTTGTCAGTACTAGGGCAGTAGTAATACTCTCATTAGCAGGTTTCCATAAAAGGATAGCATTAACTTACTCATTAAACAATAGGATCATGTCAGTAATAGGGCAATGTAAATAATTTGGTGTCAGTACTAGGACAGTATTAATACCCTCAGTAACTGCTGTCAGTAGCAGGGAAATCTCTAAAGGGGTTGTCTTTTTCTATCCTTTTTTTTAACCAATGAGTTTCTACTTCAATACATTACTAAACATTCAGTGTCACAAAGTTACGATCAGGGCTCCAGAGGTGAGATGTCCAGTTTCAGTGCGACCGCACCAGGAGAGGTGCGCTGCTAACCCACTTCCTCTGACGACCCATCAGCATCCTTAGCAACAGGATACCATATACCTGTGCCGGTGATAGTCTTGTTTGGGCTTACTGGCTCAGTTCCTGGTTCTATGATTCATTTGGATTTTTTTGTGCTTTTGGTCTTGGCTTGTCTTTTTTGACCACTCTCTGTCTCACATGATTTGTACTGTGTATCCCATCTGGTATTTGATGTATGCTTGTCTTTTGACTACTCTCTGTCTCTCGTTTTTGTACCGTGCTGTCTGCCTGGTTCTGACTCATTCACATTCGACTATTTCTTTGTGTTGTTTTTATCTGTTGGTGTTTCTGCACCTTAGTATTGTAGGGACCATCGACTAGTTGCTGTCTTGCTACCTAGGGCTTGAACTGCATGAAGGTAGAGAAATTGGGCTGGGTTCTGTTGTAGAAAAATTAATAGTTGTAATCAGCTAACATACCTGTGTCTGTTGCCATTAGCAACGTTACAAAATCGTGCAATGTGCCCGTATTCCCTGCATGCGAAACAAAGAATAGCTCGCCTCCCTGCACAAGGAGATTTGACTTGGCACACAACATTAACCATCCTAGCATGACTAGATCCCACAATACTATCTGTATTGAGTCCACTTACCGCGGACTCATCTGAGGAATCTTCTGGCCTTGTGTTAATACAGGGAGTGCAGAATTATTAGGCAAGTTGTATTTTTGAGGATTAATTTTATTATTGAACAACAACCATGTTCTCAATGAACCCAAAAAACTCATTAATATCAAAGCTGAATATTTTTGGAAGTAGTTTTTAGTTTGTTTTTAGTTTTAGCTATTTTAGGGGGATATCTGTGTGTGCAGGTGACTATTACTGTGCATAATTATTAGAAAACAAAAAACAAATATATACCCATTTCAATTATTTATTTTTACCAGCGAAACCAATATAACATCTCAACATTCACAAATATACATTTCTGACATTCAAAAACAAAACAAAAACAAATCAGTGACCAATATAGCCACCTTTCTTTGCAAGGACACTCAAAAGCCTGCCATCCATGGATTCTGTCAGTGTTTTGATCTGTTCACCATCAACATTGCGTGCAGCAGCAACCACAGCCTCCCAGACACTGTTCAGAGAGGTGTACTGTTTTCCCTCCTTGTAAATCTCACATTTGATGATGGACCACAGGTTCTCAATGGGGTTCAGATCAGGTGAACAAGGAGGCCATGTCATTAGTTTTTCTTCTTTTATACCCTTTCTTGCCAGCCACGCTGTGGAGTACTTGGACGCGTGTGATGGAGCATTGTCCTGCATGAAAATCATGTTTTTCTTAAAGGATGCAGACTTCTTCCTGTACCACTGCTTGAAGAAGGTGTCTTCCAGAAACTGGCAGTAGGACTGGGAGTTGAGCTTGACTCCATCCTCAACCCGAAAAGGCCCCACAAGCTCATCTTTGATGATACCAGCCCAAACCAGTACTCCACCTCCACCTTGCTGCGAATCGGACTAGAGCTCTCTGCCCTTTACCAATCCAGCCATGGGCCCATCCATCTGGCCCATCAAGACTCACTCTCATTTCATCAGTCCATAAAACCTTAGAAAAATCAGTCTTGAGATATTTCTTGGCCCAGTCTTGACGTTTCAGCTTGTGTGTCTTGTTCAGTGGTGGTCGTCTTTCAGCCTTTCTTACCTTTGCCATGTCTCTGAGTATTGCACACCTTGTGCTTTTGGGCACTCCAGTGATGTTGCAGCTCTAAAATATGGCCAAACTGGTGGCAAGTGGCATCTTGGCAGCTGCACGCTTGACTTTTCTCAGTTCATGGGCAGTTATTTTGCGCCTTGGTTTTTCCACACGCTTCTTGCGACCCTGTTGACTATTTTGAATGAAACGCTTGATTGTTCGATGATCACGCTTCAGAAGCTTTGCAATTTTAAGAGTGCTGCATCCCTCTGCAAGATATCTCACTATTTTTGACTTTTCTGAGCCTGTCAAGTCCTTCTTTTGACCCATTTTGCCAAAGGAAAGGATAATTATGCACACCTGATATATGTTTATGTCATTAGACCACACCCCTTCTCGTTACAGAGATGCACATCACCTAATATGCTTAATTGGTAGTAGGCTTTCGAGCCTATACAGCTTGGAGTAAGACAACATGCATAAAGAGGATGATGTGGTCAAAATACTCATTTGCCTAATAATTCTGCACTCCCTGTATGCCCAACTCCAGGGTCAGACACATTGTCCATCTCCATCCCTGATTCAGATCCACCATGCGACCCACAGTCCTCAGACTTCTCCATGCTTTCATCCCATACATTACCTCTTATCCCAGACACATTACTCTCCAACGGTTGTTTCGTATAGCTTTCAGATAAACATTCATTTTCCTTGCGCAGCTCAGTATTACACCTCACAGTACATTCATAATTAGCGCTAGCTTCAGTTGCCTGCTGGACAAGAGTTCTCAATTTAAGAATTTCCACTTTTAAATCTTTCACTTCTCCTTCCAAACTCAGCTTCAGCCTACAAGACTCCTGATATTTATCCGCTATCCACCCAGCAGCAAAAATCAGAGCATACTTGCCTTTCCTTTTGCGCCATTTTTTGTTACCGATCAGGTTTGCTACACAATTCTGGGCCTGCAGCCATGGATCAGTAGATCCCTACATAGCCTGAAGAATGGCTGTCGTGTCCTTCAACTTTGCTACTTCTTAAAAAATACTTTCCATTGCACCAGAAAACAAACACCACAATGGTTGCTACAAAATACAACACACTAGTACCAATTTCTAGGAGTTGTCCCAATATTTTTGGCACAGAACCTTTCTACACTGTAGTACCCGTATTAATTATGCCAAGCAAGTCTACAATTCAGTGTAACAGCCACAGATATACAAACATTAAGCAGAATCATCAACGAAAGGACGATTTCACCACTAAACTGCCACTAATGTTCACACAATGATTCCTGTATCAGACTGGTCACTGCGCTATACCATAACCGAACACTAAACCGATATCCAACACAAAACTTATCAAAACAAAATCAAACTGTACATAGAAAGGTTACAAAAAGACAAGATAACTATTCGACAAAACTAACATTTCAGGCAAAAACAATCAAATCGCTTTCCATAGCAAACTAACTAAGATGGCCGACAAACTTAAAGATGGCCGACAAGCATGGTAAAGATGGCCGACAAGCACATGGTCATACACACACTAAAACCAATTGCTGCCTCTATAAACCTCTATAAAATCGCCTCTTACAAAATCACAGTAACATAAAAGTTAAGAAGTTACAAAAAAAAACACAATACCCTGTCCTGCTCATCATACAACCTCGTCATACAATCAACTCAGATCCATCAAAAACTACACAATGGAAAAACACTTACCTTATCCCTACACCCCTTGACGCAGTAGAAAACAACCACATAGGTTGTTTAAATAGATATTTTTTTTTCCTGATACCAGAAGATTGGAGTACACAGATTTCTGTTCACAAAGAGCAAAACTTTCTCAAAAATGAGGGTAAGGAAAAGGATATTACCTTATGCCGGCCTTTTTTGCTTTTTGAAAATTAAATTGTGTCTCTTTTAAGTTCTGCTGATAACGGGGAAAAAAATATTTCCTTCCTGAGCTTGCCATCTGTTGTAGAAAATTAATAGTTGTAATCAGCTCGCATCAAAGTTTGTGTAAGGAAAAAGGTAAATCCATTTTCCCTCAGCTGCAGTAAGAGACAGACACAGGTGCTACCATCTTGATTGAATTCTTGCTGAGCACTCCTCCTCCTCCTTGCCCAGTCTGCCTTTATTTACTAACAAAAGGTGTAAAAGGGGCTGGCCCAAGACAAGGATACAGGAAGTGATGACATATCAAAGGACAGGGAGGGGCAGCCAATGTGGCTGGGCAAGTAATGGACACACCCCCATCCCTGTATAAGGAAGGATGAGTCATGCCCATTACCCGACCAGCCAGGTGGCCGCCCACCCCCCATCACTGTCAGCATGGACCTCACTCAATACTGATCCAAAGTGATCAGTATCTAATAAAGATGTTCTCATACTGACAGTTTTACCACTGGTCCCGATTCAGCCAATGTACCCTCTGCTAAAGTGCTCCTTACCTAAATCCGACACAGGGAGACAGATGACAATCTATAAAAACACACACACATCCTAAGATAAAATGTCTGCATAATAAAATTTCCACAACAGTTCCAGGTCAGGGCTCACTGTCCGTGTCTGTCCCTATCTACAAGCGTTATATCCAGCTAGTGGATTTTGGTGCTGATCCACACCAAAAAGCATGGAGACAATGCTCAAAAAATGTGTGAACACAGGGCACTTTTTGACTCTTCCTATTGATTTCAATAGAAGAATTAGGGTTGATTCAGACCCAAAATAGGGCATGTTGTTGTTTTTCCAAATGAAAAAAGCATGTGTTGCTTCCCATTGAAATTAATGTTTTGAGGTGTTTTTTGGAGCTGATATTGAGGAAGAAAAGCACCAAAATCAGCGTCCAAAAACTTATTTGAACTGGCACTTCGCACTGTCAGCTGGTGTCAGTTATTAGGAAGTAGACTTGATTACTTATTAATATACTAAGTACACTGTCATTCGTATGTCTGATATAGAATATAATTTGGATGTAGTTTCAATAATCCATTCATTGACCTACTTTCAATCAATAATTTTTTAGGCTTTTATTCCACTCCATTTCATTAATTCATCAATTTTTCTAGATATTCATTTCCCCTGCGAGCGAACACCTAGATGTTCGGGGAGTTCGGCCGAAGTTAAAAAAAAAGTTCGGGTTCGGATCCGAACTTGGACACGAACCCGAACCCCATTAAAGTCAATGGGGACCCGAACTTCACTTTATTATTTTCAGTTATAACATGGTTATAACATAAAATAATAGTATTAGCTTTTTCAGATCTGAGTTTTCACGATCGTGAAAACTCAGATCTGACAGTATATTCTAACACAGAGGCATTCCCATGGTGATGGGGACGCTTCAAGTTAGAATATACTAAGAACTGTGTACATAACTGCCCCCCTGCTGCCTGGCAGCACCCGATCTCTTACAGGGGGCTGAGATCCACACAATTAACCCCTCAGGTGCCGCATAAGATCGGGTGCTGCCAGGTAGCAGGGGCCAGACCCCCCTCCCTCCCTCCCCAGTATTAAAATCATTGGTGGCCAGTGCGGCCCCCCCTCCCTCCCCAGTATTAAAATAATTGGTGGCCAGTGCGGGGCTCCGATCGGTTACCATGGCAGCCAGGACGCTACTGTAGTCCTGGCTGCCATGGTTACTTAGCACTTTTAGCAGCATTATACTTACCTGTACTCTCTGTGGTCGGCCAGGCACTCCTCCTACTGGTAAGTGACAGGTCTGTGCTATAAGCAATGCACCGCACAGACACGTAAGTATAATGCTACTAAAAGTGCTAAGTAACCATGGCAGCCAGGACTGCAGTAGCGTCCTGGCTGCCATGGTAACCGATCGGAGCCCCAGCGATTAAACTGGGACTCCGATCGGAACTGCCGCTCCGTTGCCACCAATGATTTTAATTAGGGGGGGGAGAGGGGAGGCCGCACTGGACACCAATGATTTTAATAGGGGGGTGGGGGCCGCACTAGCCACTAAAGATTTTAATTAGGGGTGGGGGAGAGGGGAGGGCGCACTGGACACCAATGATTTGAATAGGGGGGGCCGCACTAACCACCAATGATTTTAATAGGGGGGTGGGGGGGCCGCACTGGTCACCAATGATTTTAATACTGGGGAGGGAGGGGCCACACTGGCCACCAATGATTTTAATACTGGGAAGGGAGGGGGGGTCTGGCCCCTGCTTCCTGGCAGCAGCCGATCTCTTACAGGGGGCTGAGATCCACACAATTAACCCCTCAGGTGCGGCACCTGAGGGGTTAATTGTGCAGATCTCAGCCCTCTGTAAGAGATCAGGAGCTGCCAGGAAGCAGGGGGCCGTTATGTCCACAGTTCTCAGTATATTCTAACTTGAAGCGTCCCCATCACTATGGGAACGCCTCTTTGTTAGAATATACTGTCAGATCTGAGTTTTCACTATCTAACTCAAATACGATGGTATATTCTAACATAGAGGCATTCCCATGGTGATGGGGATGCTTCAAGTTAAAAAATACCATCGCATTGGAGAAAACTCAGATCCGATGGTATATTAATATTACCCGAACACCGAACCCGAACTTTTACTGAAATGTTTGGGTTCGGGTGCCGAACACCGTAAAGTTCGGTACGAACCCGAACTTTACAGTTCGGATTCGCTCAACCCTAGTAATGATACATTGGGTGGAGAAGTTAGCAAACTGGTGCAAAGGTAAACTTGCTTAGTTACCCATGGCAACCAATCAGGTTCCACCATAAATTTTCAGAGCTCCTTTGGAAAATGAAAGGTGGAATCTGATTGGATGCTATGGGCAACTAAGCCAGTTTTCCGTTGCTCCAGTTTTGATAAATTCCCCTAATCATTAAGTTCCTTTCTAATTGACATTTACCAGCCTGCACTTCACCTCATTCCCACTAGGTTTACCTTTAGTCATTGTTTAGTCATTTACCACCACCCTTTCACATGTACACACTGACCACAGCTTTAGGCCTCATGCACACGACCATGCTGTTTTTTGTGGTTCGCGGATCCACAAAACACGGATGGCGTCTGTGCGCGTTCCGCAATTTGCGGCACGGCCTAGACAGCCTTTAATATAAATGCCTATTCTTGTCCGCAAAGAGCGGACAAGAATAGGACATGTTATATTTTTTTAGCGGGGCCACGGAATGGAGCAACGGATGAGGACAGCACACGGAGTACTGTCCACATCTTTTGCGGCCCTATTGAAGTGAACGGCGGCGGCTCGGATGCGAACCAAAACAACGGCCGTGTGCATGAGGCCTTATTCCGATTAGGAGAGTTCTCACACACAGGACTAAGCCCCCACGTCCCAATCAACTTCGTACTCATCATTGCGCATGATTTACACAGACAATGCGATCTTTGCTTGCATTATTTATGTTGCTCATCATTAGCAGTGAAATATTGTATTGTATTTTATTACATTTTTTTCTTCAATTTTTTCTTCTTGTAGATTTTTTTTTTTATCTATGCAAACTTTCGAACTTTCATATATGCATTTGGTAATAATGACCTGAGGAGTGATTTGTCTACTTCCGGATCACTTGGTATTTAAATCCCCTTGATTCCATCTCTTGTTAGATTTTACAGAGTACATAGTAGTAAAATATAGCTGTAAATAATATACTAAATATTGATATTGACTCTTTTCTCTATGCTGTCTCAATGCATTTACCCTTGAGTGCCAGGTTCGTCATGAGACTGGAGAGGGATTGAGATGTAGACAAATCCTCCCAGAAAGAAAAGAGATGGTCTAAAGCAGGGGTGCACAACCCGTGGGCCGCATGTGGCCCCCAAAGCTATGGTTTGCGGCCCCTGTCCTGATGCAATCAGCTGTGTTTCTTCCTAAAGCACCGCACAGCGAAGGATGACAGCTCCTGCCCCTGCACTGTAGCAGGAGTCTGGAGCAGGACAGGTCCCCGGCTGTTAGTGAGAGTGGGGGAGCCAAGGAGAAGGCAGACACATTTTATCAGCGCTTCTGCCTTCTCCTCAAGGAGCGCTCTGCAGTTTAAACCCAGTGATGATGTGAACGCCGGGTGTCTTGGGGCCAGAGGAGCGCAGAGCTGCAGGGTCAGTAGACCCTGCTCAGCTCTGCCTTGTACAATGCCCCCCTCAGCAGGCTGGCTTCCCCTGTAACTGTAGCTCCTTTGAATGCTCCAGTTACAGTGGAAATAGTACAAAAAAAAAGGTCTGTGTCCCCCAAGGTCTTTCATGGACCTTTTGGGGGACAAATTATGGCAAATATATATATATATATATACTGAGTGTATACATATATATATATATATATACAGTACAGACCAAAAGTTTGGACACACTTTCTCATTCAAAGAGTTTTCTTTATTTTCATGACTATGAAAATTGTAGATTCACACTTAAGGCATCAAAACTATGAATTAACACATGTGGAATTATATACATAACAAAAAAGTGTGAAACAACTGAAAATATGTCATATTCCAGGTTCTTCAAAGTAGCTACCTTTTGCTTTGATTACTGCTTTGCACACTCTTGGAATTCTCTTGATGAGCTTTAAGAGGTAGTCACCTGAAATGGTCTTCCAACAGTCTTGAAGGAGTTCCCAGAGATGCTTAGCACTTGTTGGCCCTTT
This sequence comes from Bufo gargarizans, assembly GCF_014858855.1. NCBI lineage: Eukaryota > Metazoa > Chordata > Amphibia > Anura > Bufonidae > Bufo > Bufo gargarizans. The sequence goes on along the minus strand of NC_058085.1, from coordinate 268,593,433 downwards.
TGCCTTCACTCTGCGGTCCAGCTCACCCCAAACCATCTCGATTGGGTTCAGGTCCGGTGACTGTGGAGGCCAGGCGCATCTGGCGCAGCACCCCATCACTCTCCTTCATGGTCAAATAGCCCTTACACAGCCTGGAGGTGTGTTTGGGGTCATTGTCCTGTTGAAAAATAAATGATGGTCCAACTAAATGCAAACCGGATGGAATAGCATACCGCTGTAAGATGCTGTGGTAGCCATGCTGGTTCAGTATGCCTTCAATTTTGAATAAATCCCCAACAGTGTCACCCCACCAGCAAAGCACCCCCACACCATCACACCTCCTCTCCCATGCTTCACGGTGGGAACCAGGCATGTAGAGTCCATCCGTTCACCTTTTCTGCGTCGCACAAAGACACGGTGGTTGGAACCAAAGATCTCAAATTTGGACTCATCAGACCAAAGCACAGATTTCCACTGGTCTAATGTCTATTCCTTGTGTTCTTTATCCCAAACAAGTCTCTTCTGCTTGGTGCCTGTCCTTAGCAGTGGTTTCCTAGCAGATATTCTACCATTAAGGCCTGATTCACACAGTCTCCTCTTAACAGTTGTTCTAGAGATGTGTCTGCTGCTAGAACTCTGTGTGGCATTGACCTGGTCTCTAATCTGAGCTGCTGTTAACCTGCGATTTCTGAGGCTGGTGACTTGGATGAACTTATCCTCCGCAGCAGAGGTGACTCTTGGTCTTCCTTTCCTGGGGTGGTCCGCATGTGAGCCAGTTTCTTTGTAGCGCTTGATGGTTTTTGTGACTGCACTTGGGGACACTTTCAAAGTTTTCCAAATTTTTCGGACCGACTGACCTTAATTTCTTAAAGTAATGATGGCCACTCGTTTTTCTTTACTTAGCTGCTTTTTTCTTGCCATAATACAAATTCTAACAGTCTATTCAGTAGGCCTATCAGCTTTGTATCCACCTGATTCTCCACAACACAACTGATGGTCCCAACCCTATTTATAAGGCAAGAAATCCCACTTATTAAACCTGACAGGGCACACCTGTGAAGTGAAAACCATTTCAGGTGACTACCTCTTGAAGCTCAACAAGAGAATGCCAAGAGTGTGCAAAGCAGTAATCAAAGCAAAAGGTGGCTACTTTGAAGAACCTAGAATATGACATATTTTCAGTTGTTTCACACTTTTTTGTTATGTAACTCCACATGTGTTAATTCATAGTTTTGATGCCTTCAGTGTAAATTTACAATTTTCATAGTCATGAAAATAAATAAAACTCTTTGAATGAGGTGTGTCCTTTTGGTCTGTACTATCTATCTATCTATCTATATATATATATATATATATATATATATAAATATATATATATATATATATAGTTACAAAATAAAAAACAAATTGAAAATATAATAAAAAAAGAAAATACAAATAAAAAGAAAAAAAGAGAAAAGGCAGTGTCCCCCAGAGGGTAAAGACCTTTTGGGGGACATACAGTGTTACAAAATACAGTATATAAAAAAAGTGAATTTTAACAAAAAATGTAAAACAAAAAATAATACAATAAAAAGGAAAAAGTGCTAAATAAAATTGTTCACTGTGGCAAAAATATAAAAAAAAACTGTGATTATAAAAAAATTCTAAATACAAAAAAATACAAATAAAAGGAAAAAAAAGGAAAATTTGCAAAATAAAAGTCAATGTCCCCCAAAGGTCACCATTATCACCCCATTCACATGAAACTATACATATTATATAATAAAATTATCCAACACAAAATAGAGAACTAATTGTAATAATTTGCATATTTAAAGAATGAGCTATAGTTTGAATAAAAATTACTTTAAAAAGTGTACAGTTTCCTCCTAATAAAATGAATAAATATATTAAAAAGCCCTGTGTCATACAATAAAAGGTGCAAGTTATTTTGGTAGTCCAACAAATAAAAAAGTTACAAGTGTTTGAACCCTATGGGCTAAACCACAAAAAAGTGACTGGTCATTAAGACCTTTGTAAGGATGTGGGGCAAGGGACCTGAAATGTGTTACTCTATGTTGTAAATTGTATAATTAGTGCAACATTTCACTTTGGTCAGTAAATGGCAGCAAAGGATATCATGATAAATACTAATAACCTATTTAGTTTGCAAAGTTGGAAAATAGCTCATTTATGGGCTGTTTTGGACCTTTACAAGTGTGATAGCAAACTGAATATGCAGGTTTGACACTGCACTTAGCAAATTACTTATTGCATCACATTCTCCCTGTGTAAGGGGAGGAGGTTCCTCAAGTAGCAGGAAGTGAACAGACGGAGGCTGTGCTTGGTGCAGCTGGAAACCACAAGGAATCATCTCTGCTGAATCTGGAAAGGAATGGACTAGCTCACGGTGGAGACTGGCGACAGCACAAAGGGGGAGGTTTGAGACAATGACCCCAGGAGTGTCGTGTCTGTAGGATCCAGTTCTGGAGTGGACCAGGAAATAAGAAAAAGCACCAAGAACCTGCTCAAGGAACTGTAAGTGCGGCTTTACCGCGTCACATTGCACCACACTGTTGAAGTGGCATTTGGACATACAATAACACTCCAAGTACAGTTACATTGCAGTGTACGGGCTGCAAACTAATGCATAGCACTAAGGGACTCATATGCTGACACCTTCCTATCTCTCTGGCTGCTCATAGGGTGTTATATGCTGTGAGCTGGAGTAAGGACTAAAGGGACAAGAGACAGACATAATTTCCCTGTGGATTACTAATAGTATTGCACAATACTTAGGGTGCACCCCAACAAGGAACTCATCCAGGAACAATCAAGTGCATCTATGCCTCTTAATTGACTTTTGGGAAAACATCACATTTATTGGTTTATTGTTAGACAATGTTACATTTACTGAGAGCATGTGATAAGGTGAACTTTGACAACTGTTCACATGGTGCGGTGCGGCAGCCATTGTTGCTCTGGTGCTGTGCTGGTGGGTTGGTGGGGCCCAGTGCCAGGGTGGCTCTGCCAGACAGAGGGGGCGTTGTATGGATGCTGTGTTCTGCTGCCTATTGGTGCAATGCTGCGGCACCGGTGGTCGCTGTGCCGTGCCAAATTTAGTGTAGGTTCCCACTCGTGGAGGCAACCTTGTCGTGGTAAGTGGGCTTATGCTTTTTGATAAAATTGTATTGCTTTATGTACAGTCGTGGCCAAAAGTTTTGAGAATTACATAAATATTGGAAATTGGAAAAGTTGCTGCTTAAGTTTTTATAATAGCAATTTGCATATACTCCAGAATGTTATGAAGAGTGATCAGATGAATTGCATAGTCCTTCTTGGCCATGAAAATTAACTCAATCCCCAAAAAACCTTTCCACTGCATTTCATTGCTGTCATTAAAGGACCTGCTGAGATCATTTCAGTAATCGTCTTGTTAACTCAGGTGAGAATGTTGACGAGCACAAGGCTGGAGATCATTAAGTCAGGCTGATTGGGTTAAAATGGCAGACTTGACCTGTTAAAAGGAGGGTGATGCTTGAAATCATTGTTCTTTCATTGTTAACCATGGTGACTTGCAAAGAATCGCGTGCAGCCATCATTGCATTGCATAAAATTGGCTTCACAGGCAAGGATATTGTGGCTACTAAGATTGCACCTCAATCAACAATTTATAGGATCATCAAGAACTTCAAGGAAAGAGGTTCAATTCTTGTTAAGAAGGCTTCAGGGCGTCCAAGAAAGTCCATCAAGCGCCAGGATCGTCTCCTAAAGAGGATTCGGCTGCGGGATTGGAGTGCCACCAGTGCAGAGCTTGCTCAGGAATGGCAGCAGGCAGGTGTGAGCGCATCTGCACGCACAGTAAGGCGAAGACTTTTGGAAGATGGCCTTGTCACGGAAGGTGTACAGAAAACTAGAAGACACAAAATGAAGATCCGACTGACTGGATCCAAAACTAAGGAACCAAAGGGAAAGCTCTGCAACAGACCTGGCTCTCTCCCTAACTGCTCAGCCTATGCAAAAATCTCAATGGTAGATGATCGCATATCCTCGTTCCTCGACTGTATAACACCTAAACACCCTATAATAGTGAGGGGACACGACCACCGACTCCCTACACTTGATACGGAGGGAGTCAGGGTCACCTGGGATCCAGCAAACAGGAAAACACAAATGAATGAACAAAACTTATCTGTAGAAGACTCAGTAGTAGCATCCAGCATGCACACACTCCAGGAAGTTGTATAAACCGCAAAGTGATGCAGTATGGGAAGGGATTTAACCACCTCCCGACCGCTGTACGCACCGATGCGTCCGGGAGGTGGTTGATTAGTTCCTCCTGGACGCATCGGCGCGTCCTCTCGCGAGACGCGAGATTACGTCACAGCCGGCCCGCGCATGCGCATCGCGGGCCGGCATTTCGCAGAAGAGTATTTCGTCAGCAGCCTGCCGGCCACGATCATTGGCTGGCAGGCTGCTGATTTTTAAAAAAACCAATCAGCAGCCATATAACCCCACATATTAGTAAATATGATGGGGTTATATGGCTGCTGTGCTCCTCTGCTCCTTCTTTTGGTCGGTTGGTTCCAGCAGAGGAGCAGAGGAGCACATCATTACTGTGAGTACCCACCACACCACATTTAGCCCCCAGATCACCCCAATTAACCCTTTGATCACCCCTTTTATCCCCCCCTGTCAATCACTAGTGAAAGGAAAAAAGTGATCAGTGCAAACTGTCACTTTTTTTTTTCACTGTTATTGACCGTTAGGTTTTAGGTATAGTTTAGGTCCCTTGGTTAGGTAGTTAGCGATCAGTTAGCGCCCAGCCCACCGCACCGCAGTCCGTTATTCGCTGATTAGCGTATCGCTAATCAGCATTTGTACTTTTATAGTATCTGGAAGTGATCAAAACTGATCACGGTCAGATCTATAATTGTACTAGTGTCACTTTAGTTCGCCCTCCACCCAAAACGCAGTGTTTGCCCGATCAGGCCTGATCGGTCGCCCACACGTGCGTACACCCACGCCCGCCCCACCGCAGTGACAAAAAAAATTTTTTTTTTTGATCGCTGCACATTCACTTTACACGCACTGCGGCGATAAAAAAATCAGTTTTGATATTTTTTATCAACCGCAGCAGCCTCCGGTACTTCGCTAGCCTCCCATTTGTAAGACAGGCTTGCTTTTTTTTTCTTGGGTAGTCTCAGGGAATACCCCGAAATTTAGTTGCCCACATGTCTAACAGGGGGTATTCTTCTGAAGAGGCCTACAGGCTTCTGACCCAGTCGGATGAGGAGTGGGAACCCTCATCTGATGAATCCAGCGGGTCAGAATACGAACCTGTAGAAAGCAGTGGCTCTCTGACCCAAAGTTCGGACGAGGAGGCTGAGGTCCCTGATAGCACCAGGCGTACCCGGCCCCGTGTCGCTAGACCGCAGGTTGCGCAGGATCCGCTTCAAGAGCAGCAGAGTGGGGCTGGTGCTGTCGGATTACGTGGTGAGGCATACACCAGCAGCCCAGCCCTTCCTGGACCTAGTACCAGCACTGCCGTACAACCTGGTGAAGTAGCGAGCACCAGAAGGGCAGTTGAAGCTGGTACGGTGGCACGTGCAGTAGTGACCCCGTCGCAGCCACCGCAAAGACGTGCCCGTAGAGCCCCTAGAATCCCAGAGGTGCTGGCAAACCCTGATTGGCAGTCCCCAACTTCAGCCGCACCCGTAGTTTTCCCTTTCACCGCCCAGTCTGGAGTTCGGGTTGAGACAGCTCAGATCGATTCGGCCCTGGGATTTTTTGAGCTGTTCTTGACTGCGGAGCTTTTAGACTTAGTCGTGGCAGAGACAAACAGGTATGCCACACAATTTATCACCGCTAACCCGGAAAGCTTTTATGCCCAGCCTTTCCGGTGGAAACCAGTCCAAGTTTCCGAATTTAAAACTTTTCTGGGCCTCCTCCTCAACATGGGCCTGACAAAAAAGCATGAATTGAGGTCATATTGGTCCACGAACCCGATTCATCACATGCCCATGTTCTCTGCTGCTATGTCCAGGACACGATTTGAGGTCATCCTGCGTTTCCTGCACTTTAGCGACAACACCGCCTCCCGTCCCAGGGGCCACCCTGCTTTTGACCGGCTCCACAAAATTCGGCCCCTCATAGACCATTTCAACCAGAAATTTGCAGATTTGTATACCCCTGAGCAAAACATCTGCATAGACGAGTCCCTAATACATTTTACCGGGCGCCTTGGCTTCAAACAATACATCCCAAGCAAGCGGTATGGGGTCAAATTGTATAAGCTCTGTGAAAGGGCCACAGGCTATACCCACAAATTTCGGGTCTATGAGGGAAAAGATCAGACCCTGGAGCCGGTCGGTTGCCCTGACTACCTGGGGAGCAGTGGGAAGACAGTTTGGGACTTGGTGTCACCCTTATTCGGCAAGGGGTACCATCTTTATGTGGACAATTTCTACACAAGTGTGGCCCTCTTTAGGCATTTGTTTCTAGAACGGATTGGCGCCTGTGGTACCGCGTGAACTAGTCGCGCGGGCTTCCCCCAACGGCTCGTTAGCACCCGTCTTGCAAGGGGGCAGAGGGCCGCACTGTGCAACGAAGAACTGCTCGCGGTGAAATGGAGAGACAAGCGTGACGTTTACATGCTCTCCTCCATTCACGCAGACACGACAATACAAATTGAGCGAGCAACCCGTGTCATTGAAAAGCCCCTCTCAGTCCACGACTATAACCTCCACATGGGAGGGGTCGACTTCAATGACCAGATGTTGGCTCCGTATTTAGTTTCCCGACGCACCAGACGCTGGTATAAGAAGGTGTCTGTATATTTAATTCAATTGGCTCTGTACAATAGTTTTGTTCTCTACAGTAAGGCTGGGAGAACTGGATCCTTCCTCAAATTTCAGGAAGAGATCATCGCGAACCTCCTGTATCCAGGAGGTTCCGTGGCCCCATCCACCAGTGTAGTTAGCCGTCTACACGAGCGACACTTCCCCAGTGTCGTTGCTGGTACCTCAAACCGACCGCCACCCCGAAAAAAATGTTGTGTCTGTAGCAGGAGTGGAATAAGGCGTGACACCCGCTATTTCTGTCCTGACTGTCCCGACCACCCTGCCCTATGCTTAGGGGAGTGTTTCCGAAAGTACCACACACAGGTACACCTAGCATAGGGATCACATCTCACCAGGATAGGCACACAGGGCTATTAGGGCCCATTCACTCACAGCTGCTGCAAACGTCTCCTTTCACATGGGACAAAGTGCATAACGCACTTCGCCACATCTTTGGGCGATTTGCGCTTTGCACATTGACCCATGGGGAAGGAGAGGTTTGTTCTATAAAGGTAAAAAAACAAAAAAACAAAAAAAAAAAAAAACAGGTAAGCAAACAGGTTAATGTTTAGTTCCAAAAGTTAAAGTTACATGTTCTGTTCCAAAGTTAATAAAATTATTGCGTTGTGGCCTGGTTTTTTCTTTTTTTTTTTTTTTTTGTCTTTTTACCTTCCAGGTGGACCAACCGATCTACTAGCTGCAGCACCGATGTGCATTCTGACAGAAGCATTGCGCTGCTGTCAGATTACACGCAAGTCGGTGTATGCGGCGCTGCAAGACGGGATTTTCTCCTCTGCAGTGACAGATACGTTTGCCGAGGCATACGAGCTGAGGAGGAGGCGGCGTTCCTATGCTTTGGCAAGCACTTTGTATATATATATATATATATATATATATATATATAAAAAAAAAAATCCCGGCAATGATTTATTCATCCACATCGATTGATGCGAATGGAGAAATCTGGTTTGCCAGGGCATACGAGCTAAGTGGGTATGGATGTAGGGCGGAGCTCCTATGTCCTGGCAGACGCCTTTCCCCTCCATTTTTTTTTTTTGGCAGAGATTTTTTCATCCACATTGATCGATGCGAATGAAGAAATCTGTGCCGTTCATTTTTTTCTTTCAGCCCAGAGGCTGAACGGAAAAAAAAATCTCATTACCTGTATGCTCAATATAAGGAGAATAGCAGAAACTCCTAATGCTGGCCATACATGTAATGATTGCGGAGACCCTCAAATGCCAGGGCAGTACAAACACCCCACAACTGACCTCATTTTGGAAAGAAGACACCCCAAGGTATTTGCTGAGGGGCATATTGAGTCCATGAAAGATTGAAATTTTTGTCCTAAGTTAGCGGAAAGTGAGACTTTGTGAGAAAAAACAAAAAAAAATCAATTTCCGCTAACTTATGCGAAAAAAAAAAAAATTCTATGAACTTGCCAGGCCCCTCATTGGATACCTTGGGGTGTCTTCTTTCCAAAGTGGGGTCACATGTGGGGTATTTATACTGCCCTGGCTTTTTAGGGGCCCTAAAGCGTGAGAAGAAGTCTGGGATCCAAATGTCTAAAAATGCCCTCCTAAAAGGAATTTGGGCCCCTTTGCGCATCTAGGCTGCAAAAAAGTGTGACACATCTGGTATCGCCGTACTCAGAAGAAGTTGGGGAATGTGTTTTGGGGTGTCATTTTACATATACCCATGCTGGGTGAGATAAATATCTTGGTCAAATGCCAACTTTGTATATAAAAATGGGAAAAGTTGTCTTTTGCCAACATATTTCTCTCACCCAGCATGGGTATATGTAAAATGGCACCCCAAAACACATTCCCCAACTTCTCCTGAGTACGGCGATACCAGATGTGTCACACTTTTTTGCTGCCAAGGTGGGCAAAGGGGCACATATTCCAAAGTGCACCTTTCGGATTTTGCAGGCCATTTTTTACACATTTTGATTGCAAAGTACTTCTCACACATATGGGCCCCTAAATTGCCAGGGCAGTATAACTACCCCACAAGTGACCCCATTTTGGAAAGAAGACACCCCAAGGTGTTCTGTGAGGGGCAAGATGAGTTCCTAGAATTTTTTATTTTTTGTCGCAAGTTAGTGGAATATGAGACTTTGTAAGAAAAAAAAAAAAAAAAAAAACATCATCATTTTCCGCTAACTTGTGACAAAAAAAAAAAATTCTAGGACCTCGCAGTGCCCCTCACGGAATACCTTAGGGTGTCTTCTTTCCAAAATGGGGTCACTTGTGGCGTAGTTATACTGCCCTGGCAATTTAGGGGCCCAAATGTGTGAGAAGTACCTTGCAATCAAAATGTGTAAAAAATGCCCTGCAAAATCCGAAAGGTGCACTTTGGAATATGTGCCCCTTTGCCCACCTTGGCAGCAAAAAAGTGTGACACATCTGGTATCGCCGTACTCAGGAGAAGTTGGGGAATGTGTTTTGGGGTGTCATTTTACATATACCCATGCTGGGTGAGAAAAATATCTTGGTCAAATGCCAACTTTGTATAAAAAAATGGGAAAAGTTGTCGTTTGCCAAGATATTTCTCTCACCCAGCATGGGTATATGTAAAATGACACCCCAAAACACATTCCCCAACTTCTCCTGAGTACGGCGATACCAGATGTGTCACACTTTTTTGCTGCCAAGGTGGGCAAAGGGGCACATATTCCAAAGTGCACCTTTCGGATTTTGCAGGCCATTTTTTACACATTTTGATTGCAAAGTACTTCTCACACATATGGGCCCCTAAATTGCCAGGGCAGTATAACTACCCCACAAGTGACCCCATTTTGGAAAGAAGACACCCCAAGGTGTTCTGTGAGGGGCAAGATGAGTTCCTAGAATTTTTTATTTTTTGTCGCAAGTTAGTGGAATATGAGACTTTGTAAGGAAAAAAGAGAAAAAAAAAAAAATCATCATTTTCCGCTAACTTGTGACAAAAAATAAAAAATTCTAGGAACTCGCCATGCCCCTCACGGAATACCTTAGGGTGTCTTCTTTCCAAAATGGGGTCACTTGTGGCGTAGTTATACTGCCCTGGCAATTTAGGGGCCCAAATGTGTGAGAAGTACCTTGCAATCAAAATGTGTAAAAAATGCCCTGCAAAATCCGAAAGGTGCACTTTGGAATATGTGCCCCTTTGCCCACCTTGGCAGCAAAAAAGTGTGACACATCTGGTATCGCCGTACTCAGGAGAAGTTGGGGAATGTGTTTTGCGGTGTCATTTTACATATACCCATGCTGGGTGAGAAAAATATCTTGGTCAAATGCCAACTTTGTATAAAAAAATGGGAAAAGTTGTCGTTTGCCAAGATATTTCTCTCACCCAGCATGGGTATATGTAAAATGACACCCCAAAACACATTCCCCAACTTCTCCTGAGTACGGCGATACCAGATGTGTGACACTTTTTTGATGCCAAGGTGGGCAAAGGGGCGCATATTCCAAAGTGCACCTTTTGTATTTCACCGGTCATTTTTTACAGATTTTGATTGCAAAGTACTTCTCACACATATGGGCCCCTAAATTGCCAGGGCAGTATAACTACGCCACAAGTGACCCCATTTTGGAAAGAAGACACCCCAAGGTATTCCGTGAGGGGCATGGCGGGTTCCTAGAATTTTTTATTTTTTGTCGCAAGTTAGTGGAATATGAGACTTTGTAAGGAAAAAAGAGAAAAAAAAAAAAATCATCATTTTCCGCTAACTTGTGACAAAAAATAAAAAATTCTAGGAACTCGCCATGCCCCTCACGGAATACCTTAGGGTGTCTTCTTTCCAAAATGGGGTCACTTGTGGCGTAGTTATACTGCCCTGGCAATTTAGGGGCCCAAATGTGTGAGAAGTACCTTGCAATCAAAATGTGTAAAAAATGCCCTGCAAAATCCGAAAGGTGCACTTTGGAATATGTGCCCCTTTGCCCACCTTGGCAGCAAAAAAGTGTGACACATCTGGTATCGCCGTACTCAGGAGAAGTTGGGGAATGTGTTTTGGGGTGTCATTTTACATATACCCATGCTGGGTGAGAAAAATATCTTGGTCAAATGCCAACTTTGTATAAAAAAATGGGAAAAGTTGTCTTTTGCCCAAAAACACAGCCATGAATAAAGAATGGTACCAAAACACCCTCCAACAGCAACTTCTTCCAACAATCCAACAACAGTTTAGTAAAGAACAATCCTCATATCTTAATCCCATTGAGAACTTGTGGTCACTCCTCAAGAGATGGGTGAACAAACAAAAACCCACTAATTCTGACAAACTCCAAGAAGTGATTATAAAAGAATGGGTTGCTATCAGTCAGGAATTGGCCCAGAAGTTGATTGAGAGCATGCCTAGTCGAATTGCAGAGGTCCTGAAAAAGAAGGGCCAACACTGCAAATACTGACTCTTTGCATAAATGTCATGTAATTGTCGATAAAAGCATTTGGAACGTATGAAGTGCGTGTAATTATATTTCACTACATCACAGAAACAACTGAAACAAACATCTAAAAGCAGTTTAGCAGCAAACTTTGTGAAAACTAATATTTGTGTTATTCTCAAAACTTCTGGCCACGACTGTACAATATGTGTTCAGAGGAGTGCTCCTATCTTATAGCTGGCTGGTATAATAGTGCTGCTGATCAGTCGATGAACAAGGAATCGCTCGTTTGTCGGCTGATTTGCATATTTTATCAGGATGAAAGGTTTACAATTATCGGCAGCACATCTCCCTGTGTAATCAGAGATGTGCTACCAATAATCAATATAACTAAATGAAGGCAGAATGACTGTGATAGCAATCATTACTCCCCAATCACTTTGCATTGGCTTGTGTAATAGGCTAATGCAAATGAACGCCGATCGACTGTATCTGAGCCGTAGCTGTATCTGCAATGTGACAGGAAGATCTTCTGTCTGTATGAACTAGGTAGTGGCGTCGCTAGAGGGGGGCGAGGGGGGGCAATTGCCCCCCCCCCCTATGTTGTTCCTTGCCCCCCCGGGTGCCCCCCCGCTGATTCCCCCGAGTGAATACTAATGAGCGCTTCCATTATGGAAGCGCTCATTAGTACCGAAGAACCAGGAAGTGGTGAACGCTCTGTACTCACCACTTCCTGGTCCTCGACTGTCGGCTGTGCAGGGCTGCGCACAGCGTGAGGTCGCTCTGTGACCTCACGCTGTGCGCGCCAGTTTAGAGCACAGTCGACTGAGGAGGGAGAAAATGGCAGGCGGCGTCCGTCCAGGAGCAGGAGAGGTAAGTGTTTTTTTATTTTATTTTATAAAAAATGTGGCTGCTGGGGGCATTATGGGGGCTAATAGGAAGCATATGGGGCTAATAGGAGGCATATGGGGGCATTTAGAGGCATATGGGGCTAATTGGAGGCATATTTGGGGGCTAATTGGAGGCATATGGGGGCATTTGGAGGCATATTTGGGGGCTAATTGGAGGCATATTTGGGGGCTAATAGGAGGCATATTTGGGGGCTAATAGGAGGCATATGGGGCTAATAGGAGGCATATGGGGGCTAATAGGAGGCATATGGGGCTAATTGGAGGCATATGGGGGCTAATTGGAGGCATATGGGGTCTATGGGGCTAATTGGAGGCATATGGGGGCTAATTGGAGGCATGGAGGCATATGGGGGCTAATTGGAGGCATATAGGGGCTAATTGGAGGCATATAGGGGCTAATTGGGGGCTAATAGGAGGCATATGGGGGCTAATTGGGGGCTAATTGGAGGCATATGGGGGCTAATTGGAGGCATATGGGGGCTAATTGGAGGCATATGGGGTCTATGGGGCTAATTGGAGGCATATGGGGTTAATTGGAGGCATATGGGGGCTAATTGGGGGCTAATAGGAGGCATATGGGGGCTAATAGGAGGCATATGGGGGCTAATAGGAGGCATATGGGGGCTAATTGGAGGCATATAGGGGCTAATTGGAGGCATATAGGGGCTAATTGGGGGCTAATAGGAGGCATATGGGGGCTAATTGGGGGCTAATTGGAGGCATATGGGGGCTAATTGGAGGCATATGGGGGCTAATTGGAGGCATATGGGGTCTATGGGGCTAATTGGAGGCATATGGGGTTAATTGGAGGCATATGGGGGCTAATTGGGGGCTAATAGGAGGCATATGGGGGCTAATAGGAGGCATATGGGGGCTAATAGGAGGCATATGGGGCTAATTGAAGGCATATGGGGGCTAATAAGAGGCATAATGGGGGCTAATTAGAGGCATAATGTGGGCTAATGAGGCATAATGTGGGCTAATGAGGCATAATGGGGCTAATATGAAGAATAATGGGGGCTAATGAGGCATAAGGGCTGATATGGGGGCTAATGAGAGGCATAATGAGGGCTAATGAGAGGCATAATGTGTCATCCACAGATGCCCCCTGTGCACTGACGAGAGACAGAAAGAATAGGAAAGAATCCGCAGAAGCAAGCAGAGGACGGCACAGCAGACGACTGAATAGCTTCTTTTGTAAGTAAATTGTTTTATTATAAATGTATCCCTGCAGACCGCAACTCTCTCGTATTTTGTAATCTTATTTCTATATACTTATTTTGTTTTTGCCCCCCCATTTTTGACTGTGGTATCTTTGTGCCCCCCCTATATATTGTTCCTAGAGTCGCCACTGGAACTAGGAGATGATCATGCAACAATTTTTTTTATGCAAACTTAGGATGTGCAGAGCAGGGGGCGGGGAAGGTTAGATTGTTCACGCCCACAAATATTAATGAGGGAGAGCTCAGGCATTGTTGTTATATGCCCCCTCAGCTTGTACTTCAGCATCTAAACACAGCAATAACAGAACCATGAAAAGGTGTAAGTATGGGTTTCTCTCTTAAGAAATCAAGCTTAACCAATGTATGTGTAAGTCCTGATGAATTTTATGAGGTTTTACATTTTTTTTCCCATAACTCGGCTAACCCCTTTAATAAATCATGAATAGGAATAGGGATGAGCGAACCCGAACTGTATAGTTCGGGTTCACACCGAATTTTGGGGTGTTCGTGACACGGACCCGAACATTTACGTAAAAGTTCGGGTTCGGTGTTCGGCGCTTTCTTGGCGCTTTTTGAAAGGCTGCAAAGCAGCCAATCAACAAGCGTCATACTACTTGCCCCAAGAGGCCATCACAGCCATGCCTACTATTGGCATGGCTGTGATTGGCCAGTGCAGCATGTGACCCAGCCTCTATTTAAGCTGGAGTCACATAGCGCCGCCCGTCACTCTGCTCTGATTAGTGTAGGGATAGGATGCAGCTGCTGTTAGGGCGAGATTAGGCAGGGATTTACTCAGCAAAAAACACTTAATGAAGTGATCGATCTACAGCTGTGAATCATTCAACTTCTGCTAGTTAATTGCTCACTGTTTTTAGGCTGCCCAGAGCGTTTTTATGTCACTTTTTTCTGGGGTGATCGGCGGCCATTTTGTGTCTTGTGGTGCGCCAGCACAAGCTGCCACCAAGTCCATTTAACCATAAATAGTAGGGTTTTATTTTTTGCTATATCCTACATCAGGGGCTTGGCTGTGCTTATTGTCACCCCTTGAAACTCAGGATAGAATTTTAAATTTTTTTATTGATGGGTGAAATTCACTTGCAAAAATAGCAATCCCCTAAATCTGGTGTTCCAGCTGTGGCTAGCCAAGTGTAATACTGTCTGCTGTCTGGCAAAGGATATATTTTTTTCTGGGGTGAAATTCAATTGCCAAAATAGCAATACCCTAAATCTGGTGTTCCAGCTGTGGCTGGACAAGTTTTTTAGTGTCCGTCAAAGCATAGTTTTTGTTCTGGGTTGAAATTCAATTCCCAAAATAGCAATACCCTAAATCAGTGGTTTCTGTTGTTAAAGGCCACGTTTAACTCTGTCCATAAAAGGGTACATTACACTCAGCGTGCATCTCCAAGTGTATTTTTGTTCCATAAAAGGGTATATTATACAAACTGTTAAATTACAATTGCTGAAAGCATAAGCCTTTAAATTTGCACGCACTATTGTGCATCTCACATAGTGTATTTCTGTCCGTAAAAGGGTATATTACATTCAAGGTGCAAATTCTAGTGCTGATAGGGTCATCCTCAAATTCACACGCTACCGTGCATCTCCAAGTCTTATTCTGTCCGTAAAAGGTTACCTTTCATCCAGTGCCTAAATACTAGGCCTACAATTTATATTCCCCTAAATCTGTGGTTACTGCTGTGCCTGTATTAGTGTAATACGGTACTTAAATAGATAGCCAGATAGTGATAGGTGCCTGTAAAAATAAAGGCCTGAATTTGAATTCAATACATTGTGGCAAATATTTTTTTTCTTATTGTGGTAAACGGTAACAATAAGGAAAACATCTAGTAAGGGACGCGGACGCGGACATGGTCGTGGTGGTGTTAGTGGACCCTCTGGTGCTGGGAGAGGACATGGCTGTTCTGCCACAGCCACACATCCTAGTGAACTAACTACCTCAGGTCCCAGTAGCCGCCAGAATTTACAGCGATATTTAGTGGGGCCCAAAGCCGTTCTAAGGATGATAAGGCCTGAGCAGGTACAGGCATTAGTCAATTGGGTGGCCGGCAGTGGATCCAGCACGTTTACATTATCTCCCACCCAGTCTTCTGCAGAAAGCGCACAGATGGCGCCTGAAAACCAAGCCCATCAGTCTGTCACATCACCCCCATGCATATCAGGGAAACTGTCTGAGCCTCAAGTTATACAGCAGTCTCTTATGCTGTTTGAAGACTCCGCTGGCAGGGTTTCCCAAGGGCATCCACCTAGCCCTTCCCGCGGCGGAAGACATAGAATGCACTGACACACAACCACTTACAGATCCTTCTAAAAAAATTAGCATATTGTGATAAAGTTCATTATTTTCTGTAATGTACTGATAAAGATCAGACTTTCATATATTTTAGATTCATTACATACCAAGCCTTTTATTGTTTTAATATTGATGATTTTGGCATACAGCTCATGAAAACCCAAAAATTAGCATATTTCATCCGACCAATAAAAGAAGTGTTTTTAATACAAAAAAAAGTCAACCTTCAAATAATGATGTTCAGTTCTGCACTCAATACTTGGTGGGGAATCCTTTTGCAGAAATGACTGCTTCAATGCGGCATGGCATGGAGGCAATCAGCCTGTGGCACTGCTGAGGTGTTATGGAGGCCCAAGATGCTTCGATAGCGGCCTTAAGCTCATCCAGAGTGTTGGGTCTTGCGTCTCTCAACTTTCTCTTCCCAATATCCCACAGATTCTCTATGGGGTTCAGGTCAGGAGAGTTGGCAGGCCAATTGAGCACAGTAATACCATGGTCAGTAAACCATTTACCAGTGGTTGTGGCACTGTGAGCAGGTGCCAGGTTGTGCTGAAAAATGAAATCTTCATCTCCATAAAGCTTTTCAGCAGATGGAAGCATGAAGTGCTCCAAAATCTCCTGATAGCTAGCTGCATTGACCCTGCCCTTGATAAAACACAGTGGACCAACACCAGCAGCTGACATGGCACCCCAGACCATCACTGACTGTGGGTACTTGACACTGGACTTCAGGCATTTTGGCATTTCCCTCTCCCCAGTCTTCATCCAGACTCTGGCCCCTTGATTTCCGAATGACATGCAAAATTTGCTTTCATCAAAAAAAAGTACTTTGGACCACTGAGCAACAGTCCAGTGCTGCTTCTCTGTAGCCCAGGTCAGGCGCTTCTGCCGCTGTTTCTGGTTCAAAAGTGGCTTGACCTGGGGAATGCGGCACCTGTAGCCCATTTCCTGCACACGCCTGTACACGGTGGCTCTGGATGTTTCTACTCCAGACTCAGTCCACTGCTTCCGCAGGTCCCCCGAGGTCTGGAATCGGTCCGTCTCCACAATCTTCCTCAGGGTCCGGTCACCTCTTCTCGTTGTGCAGCGTTTTCTGCCACACTTTTTCCTTCCCACAGACTTCCCACTGGGGTGCCTTGATACAGCACTCTGGGAACAGCCTATTCGTTCAGAAATTTCTTTCTGTGTTATACCCTCTTGCTTGAGGGTGTCAATGATGGCCTTCTGGACAGCAGTCAGGTCGGCAGTCTTACCCATGATTGCGGTTTTGAGTAATGAACCAGGCTGGGAGTTTTTAAAAGCCTCAGGAATCTTTTGCAGGTGTTTAGAGTTAATTAGTTGATTCAGATGATTAGGTTAATAGCTTGTTTAGAGAACCTTTTTATGATATGCAAATTTTTTTAGATAGGAATTTGGGGTTTTCATGAGCTGTATGCCAAAATCATCAATATTAAAACAATACAAGGCTTGAACTACTTCAGTTGGTGTGTAATGAATCTAAAATATATGAAAGTCTAATGTTTATCAGTACATTACAGAAAATAATGAACTTTATCACAATATGCAATTTTTTTTAGAAGGACCTGTATGTTTCCTGATGATGAGGACATGGGAATACCACCTCAGCACGTCTATGATGATGACGAAACACAGGTGCAACTGCTGCGACTTTCTGCAGAGTGCAGACTGAACAGGAGGTCAGGGAGGAAGACTGGGTGGAAGATGATGCAGGGGACAATGAGGTTATATACCCCACATGGAATGAAGGTCGTGCCACTGACTATCAGAGTTCAGAGGAAGAGGCAGTGGTGAGACCGAGCCAACAGCGTAGAGGGAGCAGGGGGCAAAAGCAGAGGTAGAGGGAGCAGGAGGCAAAAGCAGAACACCCGCCGCCAAGAGCGTTCGCCTGCTACTGGCCACCGCCACCTGGGACCGAGCACCCAAAAGGCAGCTTCAAGGAGTTCCCTGGCGTGGCAGTTCTTCAAACAATGTGCTGACGACAAGACCCGAGTGGTTTGCACGCTGTGCCATCAGAGCCTGAAGCGAGACATTAACGTTCTGAACCTTAGCACAACCTGCATGACCAGGCATCTGCATGCAAAGCATGAACTGCAGTGGAATAAACACCTTAAAAACAAGGAACTCACTCAGGCTCCCCCTGCTACCTCTTCTGCTGCTGCCTCGGCCTTTTCCTTCGCCTCGGGAGGAATGTTGGCACCTGCTGCTCAGCAAACAGAGGATGTACCACCAACACCACCACCTCCATCACCAAGCATCTCCACCATGTCACATGGCAGCGTTCAGCTCTCCATCTCACAAACATTTGAGAGAAAGCGTAAATTCCCACCTAGCCACCCTCGATCCCTGGCCCTGAATGCCAGCCTTTCTAAACTATTGGCCTATGAAAGGCTGTCATTCAGGCTGGTGGACACAGACAGCTTCAAACAGCTCATGTCGCTTGCTGTCCCACAGTATGTTGTTCCCAGCCGCCACTACTTCTCCAAGAGAGCCGTGCCTTCCCTGCACAACCAAGTATCCGGAAAAATCAAGTGTGCACTGCGCAACGCCATATGTGGCAAGGTCCACCTAACCACAGATACGTGGACCATTAAGCACGGCCAGGGACGCTATATCTCCCTAACTGCACACTGGGTAAATGTAGTGGCGGCTGGGCCCCAGGCGGAGAGTTCTTTGGCGCATGTCCTTCCGCCGCCAAGGATCTCAGGGCAACATTCTTTGCCTCCTGTAGCCTCCTCCTCCTACTCGGCTTCCTCCTCCTCTTCTTCCACCTGCTCATCCAGTTAGCCACACACCTTCACCACCAACTTCAGCACAGCCCGAGGTAAACGTCAGCAGGCCATTCTGAAACTCATATGTTTGGGGGACAAGCCCCACACCGCGCAGGAGTTGTGGCGGGGTATTGAACAACAGACCGACAAGTGATTGCTGCCGGTGAGCCTCAAGCCCGGCCTGGTGGTGTGCGATAATGGGCAAAATCTTGTCGTAGCTCTGGGACTAGCCGGTTTGACGCACATCCCTTGCCTGGCGCATGTGCTGAATTTGGTGGTGCAGAAGTTCATTCACAACTACCCCGACATGTCAGAGCTGCTGCATAAAGTGCGTGCCGTCTGTGCGCGCTTCCGTCGTTCACATCCTGCCGCTGCTCTCCTGTCTGCGCTACAGCGTAACTTCGGCCTTCCCGCTCACCGCCTCATATGCGACGTGCCCACCAGGTGGAACTCCACCTTGCACATGCTGGACAGACTGTGCGAGCAGCAGCAGGCCATAGTGGAGTTTCAGCTGCAGCACGCACGGGTCAGTCGCACTGCTGAACAGCACCACTTCACCACCAATGACTGGGCCTCCATGCGAGACCTGTCTGCCCTCTTGTGCTGTTTAGAGTACTCCACCAACATGGCCAGTGGCGATGATGCCGTTATCAGCGTTACAATACCACTTCTAAATCTCCTTGAGAAAAAACTTAGGGCGATGATGGAAGAGGAGGTGGCCCAGGAGGAGGAGGAGGAGGAAGAGGGCTAATTTTTAGCACTTTCAGGCCAGTCTCTTAGAAGTGACTCAGAGGGAGGTTTTTTGCAACAGCAGAGGCCAGGTACAAATGTGGCCAGCCAGGGCCCACTACTGGATGACGAGGAGGATGAGGATGAGGAGGAGGTGGAGGAGGATGAGGATGAAGCATGTTAATAGCAGGGTGGCACCCAACGCAGCTCAGGCCCTTCACTGGTCCGTGGCTGGGGGGAAACGGTGGACGGTGACGATACACCTCCCACAGAGGACAGCTTGTCCTTACCTCTGGGCAGCCTGGCACACATGAGCGACTACATGCTGCAGTGCCTGCGCAACGACAGCAGAGTTGCCCACATTCTAATGTGTGCGGACTACTGGGTTGCCACCCTGCTGGATCCTTGGTACAAAGACAATGTGCCCACCTTACTTCCTGCACTGCAGTGTGATAGGAAGATGCGCGAGTACAAGTGCACGTTAGTAGACGCGCTACTAAGAGCATTCCCAAATGTCACAGGGGAACAAGTGGAAGCCCAAGGCAAAGGCAGAGGAGGAGCAAGAGGTCGCCAACGCAGCTGTGTCACGGCCGGCTCCTCTGAGGGCAGGGTTAGCATGGCAGAGATATGGAAAAGTTTTGTCACCACGCCACAGCTAACTGCACCACCACCTGATACGGAACATGTTAGCAGGAGGCAGTATTTCACTAACATGGTGGAACAGTACGTGTGCACACCCCTCCACGTACTGACTGATGGTTCGGCCCCATTCAACTTCTGGGTCTCCAAATTGTCCACGTGGCCAGAGCTAGCCTTTTATGCCTTGGAGGTGCTGGCCTGCCCGGCGGCCAGCATTTTGTCCGTACGTGTATTCAGCACGGCAGGAGGCGTCATTACAGACAAACGCAGCCGCCTGTCCACAGCCAATGTGGACAAGCTGACATTCATAAAAATGAACCAGGCATGGATCCCACAGGATCTGTCCATCCCTTGTGCAGATTAGACATTTATAACTACCTCCCCTTAACAATATATTCTTGTACTCCAGGGCACTTCTTCATTCAATCCTCTTCTTTTAATTTTACCATTATATTGCGGGGCAACCGAATGTTGAATGAACCTCTCCTCTGTCTGGGTGCCAGGGGCCTAAATATCGTAAACTGGCCTGTTCCAATGGTTGGTGACATGAAGTCTGATTCTCTGCTATGGGACCTCTCTCCTCTGTCTGGGTGCCGGGGCCTAAATATTTCACAGTGGCCTGTTCCAGTGGTGGGTGACATAAAGCCTGATTCTCTGCTATGGGACCTCTCTCCTCTGTCTGGGTGCCGTGGCCTAAATATCTCACCGTGGCCTGTTCCAGTGGTGGGTGACATGAAGCCTTATTCTCTGCTATGGGACCTCTCTCCTCTGTCTGGGTGCCGGGGCCTAAATATCTCACAGTGGCCTGTTCCACTGGTGGGTGACATGAAGCCTGATTCTCTGCTATGACATGAAGCTTGATTCTCTGCTTTGGGACCTCTCTCCTCTGTCTGGGTGCCGGGCCTAAATATCTCACAGTGGCATATTCTAGTGGTGGGTGACATGAAGCCTGATTCTCTGCTATGACATGAAACCTGATTCTCTGCTATGGGACTTCTCTCCTCTGTCTGGGTGCCGGGGCCTAAATATCTCACCGTGGCCTGTTCCAGTGGTGGGTGACATGAAGCCTGATTCTCTGCTATGGGACCTCTCTCCAATTGATATTGGTAAGGCCTCTTTCACACTACAGTATGTTGAATTCAGTGTTTTGCGTTCCGTTTTTCACGGATCCGTTGTTCCGTTTTTTGCTTCCGTTGTGGTTCCGTTTCCGTTCCGTTGTTCCGTTCCGTTTTTCCGTATGGCATATACAGTATACAGTAATTACATAGAAAAAATTGGGCTGGGCATAACATTTTCAATAGATAGTTCCGCAAAAAACGGAACGGATACGGAAGACGGATGCATTTCCGTATGTGTTCCGTTTTTTTTGCGGACCCATTGACTTGAATGGAGCCACGGACCGTGATTTGCGGCCAAATATAGGACATGTTCTATCTTTTTAACGGAACGGAAAAACGGAAATACGGAAATGGAATGCATACGGAACACATTCCGTTTTTTTGCGGAACCATTGAAATGAATGGTTCCGTATACGGACCGTATACGGAATGCAAAAAACAGAACGCAAAACTGAAAAAAAAAACGGTAGTGTGAAAGAGGTCTTAATTATAATAATTTTTTTTTTTTTTTCATTTCCCTATCCACATTCGTTTGCAGGGGATTTACCTACATTTTGCTGCCTTTTGCAGCCCTCTAGCCCTTTCCTGGGTTATTTTACAGCCTTTTTAGGCTCCCCATTGTCTTCAATGGGCTTCGGGTTCGGGGCGAAGTTCGGGTCGAGTTCGGATCCCGAACATTTTCGGGAAGTTCGGCCGACCTTCTCGAACCTGAACATCCAGTCGTTCGCTCAACTCTAAATAGGAATAAAAATTAATAACTCTCTTTAGTAGGGGCAGTATAGTAAAACAAAGAATTTAATAAATAATAGTGAATTATACTGTCAATAACAAAAAGGTGCAAACATGTAAACTTGAGATTCTCATTAAGACCTGAAGGTGTCCAGGATCTAAATATATAGATCCAATAGATCTCCTTACACACAATACGTTTATCCCAGTCCC
The DNA here is from genome assembly GCF_014858855.1 of Bufo gargarizans. Classification (NCBI taxonomy): domain Eukaryota; kingdom Metazoa; phylum Chordata; class Amphibia; order Anura; family Bufonidae; genus Bufo; species Bufo gargarizans. The sequence goes on along the minus strand of NC_058085.1, from coordinate 268,571,595 downwards.
CTAATCTTGTTGTGTAACATCCCAGAGTATGTCACTAAAAACTCTATCCCCCTGCTACAATATGTCAAGTGTATATTTATTGTCATCTTGTGTAGTCAAACTTTGCATTATCCTGTATATGTACTTTCCAGGCTTGCTTATATTATGTATTTGCTGTAATTTCCCTGTCTGCCAGCAGGTGGCAGCAATATGTAAGCAGACTATAGCTAGGTTAGTATATCTAGTCTGGAATAGTCCATTCCAGCCTAGCCTCCCCTGTGTGAGCAGAAGTGGGACGTTCCCATGTCCTGTCTCATGAGGAGGATAGGAAGTTTAGTTAGAGTACCAGCCACCCCTGCCTGGGGTAGGGTGTGTTGGTAGGAGCTCCCGGAACCAGGGATCCCAACCCTGGATCCCACCTCGGCTGAGGCAAGGATCCATCTTCCCAGCCTGAGTCATCTACCTCAGCTGGTTGACAAGCAAGCAACACCCTCCAGAACTACAGATCTCCAGGAAGGAAATCATACCCTGCGAGCAGTCCTGTGAGTACCAATCCAGAGTCCAGGAGAAGCCAAATTCCTCCTCAGCTAGTCAGGCCCAATTAAAGCAGAAGGAAGACAGAGCAGAAGACTAATACCTGCCAGATTCTCTAGGTATATGATCAGAAGCAGAATACATATAGATTCCTGCCACATATTGCCAATACCTGCTGGGACCCAAGACTATTGCTGTAACGTGTATGGATTCATGTTGCCATCCTTTAAGTAAAGACAAGATGGATGATATTACCTGTCTGGATCTCATTTACTATTACCCAAGTTCCTCAGTTACTCCTATTGACCACATTCAAATTTATTGCAAGTGAGCCAGGATCCAGAAGTCCAGCCGTACCAAGGTAGGAGACACCGTTGACACTACACAGAGACATTATCCCCCTCTGGCATTCCTCACCTGGTATGTGAGTTATAACATCTTAAAGGGCCCTGCTACAGTACCTGCACAAGCTGCAATTGGCGTCACGAACTACTACACTTATATGCTGACCCACTGTACCAGTGTCCTGCTCATTGCAGTTGATCTCGATTGCTGAAAACATGAGACCAGAAAGATCTATTCTTCAGCATGTATGTTGTTAACATGGCATGCTACTGGGGTGTTGATTTTATTCACCACTCCTTCTTATGACTCTATGATGTGTCACTGCTTTTATTATTTCTACTAGAAGATATAAATGTATTGCTAGTAGTCTGCAGTAAGGGTACAGAGGGGAGGTAACCAGTTGGGGTGTGTACCTACACAGACTCACTCTATCCAATCAGTGCTGCCATTTTTAGGGCTGTTTCACACGAGCGGATGCCGTGCGTGACATCCGCTCCGTGAATGACAGCCAAGACCTGATGCGGACAGCAGAAGCACGGAGCATTAACATGATTGATAATGCTCCGTGCCTCTCTGTGATCTCTTTACTACGAAATCACAGTGAGATAAAGTTGTCACTGTGATTTCGTAAAGAGATCACAGAGAGGCACGGAGCATTATCAATCATGTTAATGCTCCGTGCTTCTGCTGTCCGCATCAGGTCTTGGCTGTCATTCACGGAGCGGATGTCACGCACGGCATCCGCTCGTGTGAAACAGCCCTAAAAATGGCAGCACTGATTGGATAGAGTGAGTCTGTGTAGGTACACACCCCAACTGGTTACCTCCCCTCTGTACCCTTACTGCAGACTACTAGCAATACATTTATATCTTCTAGTAGAAATAATAAAAGCAATGACACATCATAGAGTCATAAGAATAGATGCTCCAGAATTGTTATTAAAAAGGGAATGCATGGAGCTATTAAATGTCAGGAGTGGTGACAAGTCCTCTTTAATGTCATTGATATGCCCACAAATCTTTCTTCGTAGTTTCCTACGTGTCTTTCCTACCTAATCCATTGACAGGAACATGTACATACAGTGCCTTGAAAAGTATTCACCCCCTTGACTTTTTTCGTATTTTTTTACATTACAGCCTTAAGTTCAATGTTTTGTTCATCTGAATTTTATGTTATGGATCAGAACACAATAGTCTAAGTTGGTGAAGTGGAATGAGAAAAATATATAAATAAAGCTATTGTCCAGAAATAGAAAACAAAAAATTGCCATGTGCGTATGTATTCACCCCCTTTGTTGGGAAGCCCATAAAAAGCTCTGGTGCAACCAATTACCTTCAGAAGTCACATAATTAATGAAATTATGTCCACCTGTGTGCAATCTAAGTGTCACATGATCTGTTATTACATAAACGCACCTTTTTTTTTAAAGGCCCCAGAGACTGCAAGACCTAAGCAAGAGGCATCACTAACCAAACACTGCCATGAAGACCAAGGAACTCTCCAAACAAGTAAGGGACAATGTTGTTGAGAAGTACAAGTCAGGGTTAGGTTATAAAAAAAATATCCAAATCTTTGATGATCCCCAGGAGCACCATCAAATATATCATAACCAAATGGAAAGAACATGGCACAACAGCAAACCTGCCAAGAGACTGACACCCACCAAAACTCAGACCGGGCAAGGAGGGCATTAATCAGAGAGGCATCACAGAGACCTAAGGTAACCCTGGAGGAGCTGCAGAGTTACACAGCAGAGACTGGAGTATCTGTACATAGGACAACAATAAGCTGTACGCTCCATAGAGTTGGGCTTTATGGCAGAGTGGTCAGAAGAAAGCCATTACTTTAAACAAAAAACAAAAAGGCACGTTGTAAGTTTGTGAAAGGTATGTGGGAGACTCCCAAAATGTATGGAGGAAGGTGCTCTGGTCTGATGAGACTAAAATTGAACTTTTTGGCCATCAAAAAAAAAGCTATGTCTGGAGCAAACCCAACACATCACATCACCCAAAGAATACCATGGTGGTGAGAGCATCATGCTGTGGGGATGTTTTTCAGCAGCCGGGACTGGGAAACTGGTCAGAGTTGAGGGAAAGATGGATGGTGCTAAATACAGGGATATTCTTGAGCAAAACCTGTACCACTCTGTGCATGATTTGAGGCTAGGACGGAGGTTCACCTTCCAGCAGGACAATGACCCCAAACACACTGCTAAAGCAACACTTGAGTGGTTTAAGAGGAAACATGTAAATGTGTTGGAATGGCCTAGTCAAAGCCCAGATCTCAATCCAATAGAAAATCTTTGGTCAGACTTAAAGATTGCTTTTCACAAGCGCCAACCATCCAACTTAAATGAGCTGGATCAGTTTTGCAAGGAGGAATGGGCAAAAATCCCAGTGGTAAGATGTGGCACGCTCATAGAGACTTATACAAAGCGACTTGGAGCTGTGATTGCCGCAAAAGGTGGCTCCACAAAGTATTGACTTTAGGGGGGGTGAATAGTTATGCACATTGACTATTTATGGTATTTTGTCCTATTTGTTTGCTTCACAATAAAAAAAATAAAATAAACATCTTCAAAGTTGTGGGCATGTTCTGTAAATTAAATAATGCAATCCACGTTAATTCCAGGTTGTGAGGCACCAAAATATGAAAAAAAGTGAAGGGGGGTGAATACTTTTGCAAAGTACTGTACATAAATTACCCCCCACCCCACACACACACCTCCCGATTTTACAGTTAGAGATATGATTCACCAGTGTTAGAGTAGGTCACGTATTTACCTGTATTGACAAAGGGGCAACCAGTACATACCTCATATTTTGCATTCCAGCCATGACCCTGTTGATATTGGTCTAGAATAGTGGCTGAATCCTTCCTCTATGGTAGGTAGATAACACTCAGATGATCACTAATAGTATCTGATATAGCCACATCTATTTTAAGAATTTGCCAAAATTTCTCATGAATCCCCCTAATGTTAGTTTTTTGATAATCGAAGGTGGCAATAAGTCGAGTGATCCCCATATCATCACATCGGGGCTTAATTACATTTAGTTGCTGCCTGTTTTGAGAAAAGGCCTCCTTATATGTCTTTGTTAAAACATTATCATCTGATGACAAATTGAGTGATGGACATTTATCAAGACTGGTGTATCTGTGAGATTGTGAAACAGCTCTTATAGCTTGAACACTTTTAATTTGCTGTTTGGTCACAAGAGGCTGCTGTTTCCCCACACAGCTAAACAGACTGCTCAAATTTAAATATTCATAGGAGGTGAAGCTGTGTGTCTAAAGGAAGGAAGCTGGCGTCCATTTTAGTTGCAGACTGGAAAAGTGTGTGAGAGAAGAAATCCATTAACATTCAAGCGTGGAGTCACCCTTTTGCGACCATGACTGCAGCCAAATGAAGCTGATCGTGTCAAGGACCTGGATCCCATCAAGGAGAACGAGTACAGCTGCCAGGATCGCTGATGAGAGCTGAAGAGCAAAGCAACAGACCCTGCGGTACTGCACGTGTGTTGGATCAGCCTTTGTTCAGTTCGCAATCAGCAGCTGAGGCAGAGCAGACCCAGGTCGGTAAGACAGAGCATGCACGCACCTCAATATAAGATTGGCGCCTAAATACTAGAGAATGAGATCAAACCTGCCGGTAGTTAGTTAGTGTTGCTGAGTGGCAGGATACCAAGAATTATTGCTTATTTATCACAAGGGACTTATTAATTAAAGTTTTTGTTCTCTCCGGAGAACAGAGAGGACTTCACCATAATCTCCAGTTACCCCAGCGTGTTTATCGGGAGTGATGTATATTAGGCGCGTGCCACATTACAGTTTGGGAAAAGGTATGGTACTGTATAGTCTGATAAGATTGTAAGCTGCTGTGTCGCACCGTGGGCTAGCCTGTATCTCACACACACACGATTGTTCCAGTTTTTTCAGGGTAATAACAGGTATGGCGAGGCAGAGTTAGATCTGCTCGCAGTAGGTAAATTGCGCAAGTGTTTTCCGGCTACCATCGTAGAGCGCCCTGCTGTGCGACACAGGGATCTCAGCCTCCTGGCTCAGTGTATGTAATCTGATTTTATGTTCACTGCATTTGGGAGTGTGTTTGATATTCTGTGACAGTAAAACAAAGTCTGTTCTACAAGAGCTGGTGTCAGAGTAGTTTTTCTTGTTTGTGAATTCGCTTAATCCTGTTTAGCCCACCCTGGTACACGGCTTACATATCCATATGCTACTCTTGATCTCCCTGTGCACATGCCTCTTAATAAATTAGGTACATCTCTGCCCTGCCATGCGCCAGAAACTGAAGTCTACGCCAACTAGGAGCCAGTTATAGTAAAACCGGTGGTCTGCATAATGCTGTTTCCACATAGATTATAACCTGTTCTGTTAGCCACAGATTCTACTAAAGTGGGAAAGAGCTGTCTCATTTCACTGTTTGTGGGGTGTCTACATTAATTGCTAGATAACCTGCTCGCTTAGCCTCTGATTGTACTAAAGTAGGAAAGAACAGTCCCATTTTACACCTATTACACCTACTATCTGATTGATAGATAACCTATATTGTTAGCTACTGATACAAGAAGTGGTCCATTCACAAAGTGGGGGCATTTTGGCCCGGTAGTGAGGGTCTAATATTGTGGTGAGTCAGTAGGCATCCCTCTGACGAATGGTAATAATGTGGCTGTCACTACGCAAGGAACTCAGCATGCATCTGGCCATTTGCGCAAGGGAATAGGAATACACCATCTTGGTGGGCACTTGACTGGTTAGGGAGGGTGAGCAGGGACTGGTGGTTCACCTTTTCCCTATCCCTCTTTTAAGGGGTGCGTCCTGGCCCCCATTTGTGGCATGGAAAGGGGTGGTCAGGGAGGTTAGGGGTTAATGGCCAGATCCTCCTGTGCTAGTTAAGGGGGGACGGGTAGCCAAGCAGGGAATATATACACTCTTCACTTCCTCTTTAATGGAAGCGCCATGGCCCTTATGGTTTAGGCGTTGGATGGAGTTTTTTTTTTTTTTTTTTTTACCTGTTTGCTGGTTTCTCATGTTTTGGATTTGGTTGGGCTCATATCTGCGGTTTGGGGCATCCCCTGGTCAAGTTCATGAAGTCACAGTGAGCGGCAGGTGAATACAGCGGCCGGCAGACCGCCCTGTTTGGTTATGGTGTTCTTATGGTTTTGACGCTTTAATAAATAGCTGTAGCCGATCACCACCCAACAATAAAAGAGTTAAAGATAAAGAATGGTTATTGGTGTCCTTTGTTTTGGGCTGGTATGGGAAGGGCAAGGTGTAATAATAGAGGTACTCCCCTCCTTTTTTCCCCTTGGTTATTACCAACAGTCCCACTGCATACTGCCACGGTCTGTCGGAGTCATCTGTCTGGTTTTCCTCATTGCTCTCCAGCTCCTCCTGTCCCCTTCCCAGCCAAATTTATCAGAATCTGCTCCAGGACGTGAAGGAGTGGAATTACATCCCTCATTTATTCCCCTTATCATAACCATGGTTATGATCTTCAGTTAGAGAGGAGAGAGCCAAGATTTGATTTCTTGATGAAGGACATTGAGCAGTTTGTCCCCAGTGTGACTTAGTTCACCCAGGCTCGCAAGGTGCAGAACAGAGTGACACTGCCGTGCTCTGTATAGGTGGTATGCTGGAGGACCACTCAGAACTGTTTCTACAGTGGAGGCTGAGGACAAAGTGGAGGATGAGGAGGCAGAGGAGTACATTGGCACCGGAATCACAGCATGGCGTCATTGCCATCACCTGGACAAGTAATTAGTGTGCCTGGGCAGGAACCATATTTACCCAGTGGGTCATAAAGGACATATATTGTCCTTAACTATAGTTACAGCTCCACATGTCGGCACTGCCATGAACTGTACCAGACACCGACAGGATCAAGGACTGGCCCACCTTCTGCTGTACGTACATATGCAGGGCTGGTATAGATTTTTTTAGAGAAGTAGTGACATCTTTGGACTCTTCACCTTGGCTCGGCACAAGCCATCAATTTTCTGAAATGTGCAGAGTCCACCATATGGAAAGGGAGGGATTGTACTGCCAACAGCTTGGCCAGGAGTACGTTCAGCTTCTGCGCCATTGGAGGAGTGCATGGATACTGTTGTTTCTTTGCAATCACCTTGATGATCGATTGGTGACGAATCGCATGATAAGTTGGAGAAGCAGAAGCATCAGGACCAGTAGTCAATGGGAAGGAAACCCAGCTCCCTCCTGCTGAGGTGGTGGAGCCTTGACTGCTGGAGAAGGTGTGCGGGCCACTGCAAGATGCATCAGGCTGCACAACTACATAACATTTTTCCGAGGCCACATTATAGTGACGCTTAATGTGTTGACGCAGGACCATAGTGCCAACATTAGCACCCTGCCCACAGATCCTAGATATGGCCACGCTGATGTCCTCTTGCGAATTGATCAAAAATTCCCACACTGGCAAGTATGGCATCTTACCCCCACCACTCCGTGCTGACTGCCTGCTGCTGCCTTGCACTGCACTGCACTAGACAGGTAGGCTCCTGAGTAGCAGACAGTCTACTGCAGGCACGTTTGGCTCCAGATCTCACTGCTTCCACCCTGCTGGCTCATGGCCATGCTTACACCCTGCTGGCTCAGCCGCTTGCTGCCACCCAGCCCCTGTTTCATGGGCAAGTTGCCACCCTCACCGCCTGATGATGATGATGATGAAGCCCTCCTCTTCACCTGGCTCCCAGGTGAGACTGGCTACATCATCATTCACTACTGTCCGCTCATCACTTATGTTACCCTCACCAGTTTCATGGCCGCATCCCTGACCACTAGCAAAAGCTGCTCCCGCGCGACTGTCATTGTCTCTACTTGCACCACTACAGCAGGAAGCAGTGGACCTCTCCTCCAACTCTGCGCTGGGTAGTAGCTGCTGGCTGTCCTCAAAAATGTTTTCCTCACTGAATAGCGAAACAGAGTCGGCAGCATACATTACTTGCCTGGCAGAAGGAGCAACCAAGGAAAGAGGTAGGTTCAGAACAGTTGAGAGCACAGAGCTTGTTCCTGGGCCATGAAAACTAAGTGTGGTGTCATAGAAACCCACGGACTTGGTCTGGCTGTGGGTGACTGATATCAGTTGAAATGATGTTGAAGACCGAGTCAACCATTGCAGGACAGCCGGATTGGTTGTCAAAACACTACTGCTGGATGACAGTGGCAGCTCTGGCCTTTTTCTGCGACTGCTGCTTCCACTCCCCCTTCTTCTGTTGCTAATTCTCCCAGCTCCAGCAACATTTTTGCCTCTGTCTGTTCCTCTGGAGGGCCCTGGTAACTGTATGTTGGACATACTGTACAGTAACCTTATGTGTAAAATGAGTTATTCAATGTCAATGTGAACACCCCACTAACAGTAGAACAAGACAGGTTACTCACCCCAATTTGAGAATCAAGGCATAATAGAATTATCTATTAAACAAGGTGAACACCCCAATAAAAGTAGAAGTAGACAGGTTATTCACCCCAATTTGAGATAAAGGCGTAATAGAATTGCTTATCTGTTAAACAAGGTGGACACCCTAATAACGGTAAAATTACACAGCTTATTTCACCCCAATTTAAGAATCAAGGTATTATATAATTGCTTATCTATCCAATAAGGTGGACACCTCTATAACTTTAGAACTAGACTGCTTATTCACCCCAATTTGAGAATCAAGGCCTAATGGAACTGCTTATTTATTAACCACTTAGTGACCAGCCTGTTTTGTGCCTTACTGACCAAGCGTTAGTCTTCCTTTTTTCATCGTTGCGTTCCAAGATCTATAATGTTTTTATTTTTCTGTCTGTATAGCTTTATGGGGGCTTTTTTTTGCGGGACAAGTTGTAGTTTTTAATGGCGCCATTTTGGGGTACACATAACTTTCTGATTAACTTTTATTAAGGCCTCATGCACACGACCGTTCTGTGCATCCGTGGCCGTTGTGCCGTTTTCCGTTTTTTTTTGCGGACCCATTGACTTTCAATGGGTCCGTGGAAAAATCGGAAAATGCACCGTTTTGCAGCCGAGACTGTGATCCATGTATCCTGTCCGTCAAAAAAATATGACCTGTCCTATTTTTTGGACGGACAACGGTTCACGGACCCATTCAAGTCAATGGGTCCGTGAAAGAACACGGATGCACACAAGATTGGCATCCGTGTCCGTGATCCGTGGCCGTAGGTTACTTTCATACAGACGGATCCGAAGATCCGTCTGCATAAAAGCTTTTTCAGATCAAAGTTTTCACTTCGTGAAAACTCATATCCGACAGTATATTCTAACACAGAGGCGTTCCCATGGTGATGGGGACGCTTCTAGTTAGAATACACCCCCTCCCTCTATTGTAATAATTTGTTGGTGGCACAGTGTGCTCCCCCCCCCCTTCCTCCCTCTATTGTAATAATTTGTTGGTGGCACAGTGTGCGCCCCCCCCCCCCCTTCCTCCCTCTATTGTAATAATTTGTTGGTGGCACAGTGTGCGCCCTCCTCCCTCTATTGTAATAATTCGTTGCGGCCTCCCATCTCCCCCCCCCCCCGATCATTGGTGGCAGCGGAGTTCCGATCGGAGTCCTAGCTTAATCGCTGGGGCTCCGATCGGTAACCATGACAACCGGGACGCTACTGCAGTCCTGGTTGCCATGGTTACTTAGCAATAGTACAATAGTAAAAGATTCATACTTCCCTGCGAGCTGCGATGTCTGTGTCCGGCCGGGAGCTCCTCCTACTGGTAAGTGACAGTTCATTTAGCAATGCGCCGCACAGACCTGTCACTTACCAGTAGGTGGAGCTCCCGGCCGGACACAGACATCGCAGCTCCCAGGTAAGTATGAATCTTTTACTATTGTACTATTGCTAAGTAACCATGGCAACCAGGGCTGCAGTAGCGTCCTGGTTGCCATGGTTACCGATCGGAGCCCCAGCGATTAAACTGGGACTCCGATCGGAACTCCGCTGCCACCAATGATCGGGGGGGGGGGAGATGGGAGGCTACCAATGTTGTTAATGCTATAGAAGGAGGGGGGGCCGATGGGGGGCGCACACTGTGCCACCAACAAATTATTACAATAGAGGGAGGAAGGGGGGAGCCGGGGGGGGGGGCGCACACTGTGCCACCAACAAATTATTACAATAGAGGGAGGAAGGGGGGGCGGGGGGGGCACACACTGTGCCACCAACGAGTTATTACAATAGAGGGAGGAAGGGGGGGTGGGGGGTGCGCACACTGTGCCACCAACCTATTATTACAATAGAGGGAGGGAGGGGGGGCCACACTGGCCACCAATGATATTCAAACTGGGGAGGGGGGGGGTCTGCCCCCTGCTGCCTGGCAGCCCTGATCTCTTACAGGAGGATATGATAGTACAATTAACCCCTTCAGGTTCGGCACCTGAGGGGTAAATTGTGCTGATCAAGGCCCCCTGTAAGAGATCGGGTGCTGCCAGGCAGCAGGGGGCAGTCATGTACACAATTTGTAGTATATTCTAACTAGAAGCGTCCCCATCACCATGGGAACGCCTCTGTGTTAGAATATACTGTCGGAAATGAGTTTTCACGCTCTAACTCATATCCGACAGTATATTCTAACATAGAGGCGTTCCCATGGTGATGGGGACACTTCAAGTTAAAATATACCATCGGATTGGAGAAAACTCCGATCCAATGGTATAAAAGGGACTCCAGACTTTACATTGAAAGTCAATGGGGACGGATCCGTTTGAAATGGCACCACATTGTGTCAATGTCAAATGGATCCGTCCCCATTGACTTGCATTGTAATTCAGGACGGATCCGTTTGGCTCCGCACGGCCAGGCGGACACCAAAACAACTTTTTTTTCATGTCCGTGGATCCTCCAAAAATCAAGGAAGACCCCCGGACGAAAAAACGGTCACGGATCACGGACCTACAGACCCCGTTTTTGCGGACCGTGAAAAAATACTGTCGTGTGCATGAGGCCTAACTCTTTCTGGGAGGGAGATGAGAAAAACAGCAATACTGGCACTGAGTTTTCACGTTATACATTTTATGGTGTTCATTTTTCGTTATAAATGACATTATGTTTATTCTCTGGGTCACTACTATTACAGTGATACCAAATACATATAGTTTTTTTTTTTTCCGTTTTACTACTTTTTTGCAATAAAATACCTTTTTAAAAAGGAAAAAATGTTTTTGCATAGCCACTTCCCAAGACCCATAACTTTTTTATTTCTATGGAGTTGTGTGAGGGCTTGATTTTTGTGGAACAACTTGTATTTTTCATTGGTATCATTTTGGAGTAAATGGTGCTTTTTGATGGCTTATTTTTTTTTTCAGCGACAACTAAGAATAAATGAGCAATTATTTCTTTTTTTTTTATGGCGTTCACCCTAGGGGATAATTTACAGGATATTTATGTAGTCCGGGTCGTTACGGACACAGCAATACCAAACATATGGGGGTATTTTTTTGCAATTTTTTTCATTGAAAAGTGTATGTGGGATTTTTTTAATTGAATAAATGTTTTTTTTTTTTACCACTTAATAGTCTCACAAGGGGACTATAACAGACAACATTCTGATTGATTTTAAAATGCAATGCATTATCCCTATATTGAATTGCATTTTAATATCAGTGCTATTCTGACATTGACCAGCAAGCTGCGCCAGAGAGGCGCAGTCTGCTGGAAATTACTCAAGGGTGGTCTGTGGCCTACATGAGACCCCAGCCAGCCTTCACACACATCGGCACCCCGCGATAGCATTTGCGGGGTGCCGATGGGAGACAGAGGGAGTCCGCTCCCTCTGTCAGCACTTTACGTGCAACGGGCGCCATTGCCCGTGGCATGTAAAGTGTTAAACAGCCCGGACCAGCAGGAGTGTTAGAGCAGGGCCGCGGCTCTCATGTGTAAAAAAGTGACCGCCGTAAAAAAGCGTATAGGTGGTCACTAAGGGATTAAACAAGAAGGACACTGTTCAATTAGATAAGTATGTGCCCTACACAGGGATTGATGCAAACTTCACAGTCTCCCCATTAGATCCCTTCAGCTTCAAATTACAGTCCTTGCACTCTCCCTATCCAATATTCCACAATTTAAAGCTTTTAGCAACACTGTCCCTAGAGCTTGTCACATCTCTGCCTATGCTCAGCTCAGTGAAAAGAGACAGCGTGGGATGAGGTTTTTAAAGGGCTGTGACATCACAGGGGCTGGCTAGCTGCTGATCTATCTACACTGCATTTTTTGGGTGATCTCGCATTCCAGGCATCTTACTTTCATTTTGTAACACATGTAGCTGCCATAGGGAAAAACTATTTGTTACCACAAAGCACATGGAAATTCAGATTTAATCCAGATTACATTTTTCCTAAACTTTGGATCGAATTCCACTTTGGATGCTTTGATTCGCTCAACACTAGTCAAGACTATCAGTTAATATGCCTTTAAGTTGTGCAACAAATAGTGAAGTACAGGTGAAAATCGAAAAATTTGAATATTGTGCAAAATGCATTTGTGTCAGTATGTATGATGTCAGTACTACAGCAGTATTATCACTCTCATTAGATGATGTTAGTACTAGAGAAGTATTAGCACTCTTGTTAGCAGTCATCACATCAGTACTAGAGTAATATTACCACTCTAGTTAGCTGTTGTCAGTACTACAGCAGTATTAGCACTCTCTTAGCTGTTGTCGGTACTAGGGCAGAATTAGCATTCTCTCAGGTGGCAGTACTAGAGCAATATTGACAGTCTTATTATCAGGTGTCAGTACTACGGTGGTAGTAACAATATTTCATTAGCAGTATTATGGTAGTATTATTGCTCAATGCTGGTGTCAGTACTAGAGAAATATTATCACTATTACTATCAGGTGTCAGTACTATGGCAATATTAACACTTTAGCAGTACTAGAGTGGTAGTAATACTCTCTCAGTAGCAGTATTATGGTAGTATTATTGCTCTCAGTTAGTGTCAGTACTACAGCAATATTAACACTCTTATTAGCAGGTGTCAGTACTACGGCAATATTAACACCCCTATTAGCAGATGACAGTACTGTAGCAATATTAACACTGTTATTAGCAGGTGTCAAGACTGGGGTGGTAGTAACATTATCTCAGTAGCAGTATTATGGGTAGTATTATTGCTCTCAGTTTTTGTCAGTACTGCGGCAATATTAACACTCTTATTAGCAGGTGTCAGGACTATGGCAATATTAACATTATTATTAGCAGATGACAGTACTATAGCAATATTAACACTGTTATTAGGAGGTTTTAAGACTAGGCTGGCAGTAACATTCTCTGAGTAGCAGTATTATGGTAGTATTGTTGCTCTCAGTGTCAGTACTATGTCAATATTAACACTCTTATTAGCAGGTGTCAGGAATAGAGCAATATTTACATTATTAGCAGATGACAGTACTACAGCAATATTAACACTGTTATTAGCAGGTGTCAGGAATATGGCAAAATTAACATTCTTATTAGCAGGTGTCAGGAGTAGGGCAGTGGTAACACTATCTTATTAGCTGAGTGTCAAGACATGATTTTTCTCAGTGATTACAAATGCAGGATAGTTAGTGCTTATGAATAAATGACATACTCTAGCAGCAATCATGAATAATGGATTGTGAGGTCTGATTCTGTTAGTATGAATTATTGATCAGGACTAGTCTTAACTATTTAAAATGCATCAGTACTAGTCAGTGTTGTGTAACACACTGTCTTCAGGACCAGTGATCCGGTCTCAGATGTCACTGTTACTTCCCAAAGTATGGATCTTGTTGGGGCAAAACCCCCTTCTTCTATAATTGTCGGGGTCCCAATTGAAGTGTCCTTATGAGCGCTCAGACAGCTGCCACAGACACACTGGTGAATCAGATTCTCTCCTTTATTCCACACACGTATAAATGTTTTTAACTCTACAGATAATCATAGACAAATCTAGCCCACCACCAAGGGCGTGGAAATCGAAACTAATGGTTTGATTCGTTATTCATAAAAGGCAATACTTCCGCACTATACGAACAGAATAGTAATAATTAAAAAGTTTCTGCAGCATCTTATCTCAAAGTTGACATTCTTCAGCAGTACATCCCAAAACTGAGAAAACAAAACATATCTTTCTTGGACATCAAACTCTGATAAGGGGAGATGCTTACCATGGCTAGTAGCTAGGATATTTGGTTTAAATCTCATATTCACCGAACCCCCTCCCAGCCTTCACAGCTGGCTCTGGCTCAGTAAATTTTCACATACAGTACAGACCAAAAGTTTGGACACACCTTCCTATTCAAAGAGTTTTCTTTATTTTCATGACTATGAAAATTGTAGATTCACACTGAAGGCATCAAAACTATGAATTAACACATGTGGAATTATATACATAACAAAAAAGTGTGAAACAGAAAATACAGGTCCTTCTAAACAAATTTGCATATTGTGATAAAGTTCATTATTTTCTGTAATGTACTTATAAACATTAGACTTTCATATATTTTAGATTTATTACACACAACTGAAGTAGTTCAACCCTTTTATTGTTTTAATATTGATGATTTTGGCATACAGCTCATGAAAACCCCAAATTCCTATCTAAAGAAATTAGCATATTTCATCCGACCAATAAAAGAAAAGTGTTTTTAATACAAAAAAAGTCAACCTTCAAATAATTATGTTCAGTTATGCACTCAATACTTGGTCGGGAATCCTTTTGCAGAAATGACTGCTTCAATGCGGCGTGGCATGGAGGCAATCAGCCTGTGGCACTGCTGAGGTGTTATGGAGGCCCAGGATGCTTCGATAGCGGCCTTAAGCTCATCCAGAGTGTTGGGTCTCAACTTTCTCTTCCCAATATCCCAAAGATTCTCTATGGGGTTCAGGTCAGGAGAGTTGGCAGGCCAATTGAGCACAGTAATACCATGGTCAGCAAACCATTTACCAGTGGTTTTGGCACTGTGAGCAGGTGCCAGTGTCATGGAACCATGAACCAGACGTACAACAAGAGATAAGTGGAAATAAGAAGGCTTTATTGAAAATCAAGCTGTCAGGCAAAAGTCCAAACGGATGGCTAAACCGAAGCAGGGTCTTGCGAATCGAGAGGTCAGGAACCAGAAGGGTAGTCAGACGAAGCCTGGATCAGGAACCAGCAGGGTAGTCAGACGAAGCCAGGATCAGGAACCAGAAGCAGCAGCAGTCTTAGAAGCATGTGAACACAGGAGGACCAAGCAAGGAACTGAAGCCACAGACCTCCTATATATATGAGCTAGGCATCCAGCTCCTCCCAGTGGGAAGGAGAAGCCGCAGGGTGGGAGGCTACAAGAAACCCAGAAACCAAGATGGCCGCCAGCACATGTCAAACGAAGGAGAACAGCAAGAAGGTAAGACCATGACAGTACCTCCCCCTCAAGGGCCCCTCCTCCGCGGAGTAAAGAACGGTTTCTGAGGGAAGCGTGCGTGGAAGGCTCGGAGCAAGGCAGGAGCATGGACATCTGCGGAGGGAACCCAGGAACGCTCCTCTGGACCATAACCACGCCAATGGACCAAAAACTGCACCCGACCGCGGACCAGGCGTGAGTCCAGGATATTGCTCACCTCATACTCCTCACGATTGCCCACTTGGACCGGACGAGGCCGAGGAACCGAGGAAGTGAAACGATTACACACCAGTGGCTTCAACAGGGAGACATGAAACACGTTGGAGATCCGCATGCCAGGAGGAAGCGCAAGGGCATAGGCTACCGGGTTTACCCTGCGAAGCACTCGGAAGGGACCAACAAAGCGAGGCGCCAGCTTGGGAGTGGGCACTCGAAGGTTGAGGTTGCTGGTGGACAACCATACGCGGTCTCCGACCTGGTAGGAAGGAGCGGGCGCTCGTCTGCGATCAGCCTGGAGTCTCTGGCGTGGCGCAGAGACCTCAAGGGACCTCTGGATCTGTACCCAAGAAGCACGTAGGACGGAAAGGTGATCCCCCACAGCCGGAATATCCTGGGGAGAGAATACCTCCGGTAACACGGCAGGTTGGAACCCATAATTGGCCATGAAGGGAGACCTCCCAGAGGAAGAGTTCACCGCCGTGTTCCTGGCAAACTCAGCCCAAGGCAGGAGGTCAACCCAATTGTCTTGGTGATCAGAGACATAGCAACGAAGGAATTGCTCCAAGGCCTGATTGGATCGTTCTGCGGCCCCATTGGACTGAGGGTGGTAGGCCGAGGAGAAAGAGAGATGAATCCCCAACTGGGAGCAAAAGGCGCGCCAGAACCTGGACACAAACTGACTCCCCCGATCCGACACAATCTCCTTGGGCAAACCGTGCAACCGGAAGACCTCCCTGGCAAAAATCGTGGCCAACTCTTGTGCAGAGGGTAAGTTCTTGAGAGGAACACAGTGGCACATTTTGGAAAACCGATCCACAATCATGAGAATGACCGTATGGCCTCGGGATGCAGGGAGGTCCACAATGAAATCCATCCCCAGGTGTGACCATGGACGCTCCCCGGTGGCTATGGGTTGCAAAAGACCCAACGGAAGGTGCCGAGGGGACTTACTCTGGGCACAAACGGAGCATGCCGCTACATATGCGGCGATGTCGGAACGTAGAGAAGGCCACCAGAACAGACGTGAAACAGCCCAGGACAGCTGATTCTTTCCAGGATGCCCCGCAGCCTTGGAGTTATGGTAGGTTCGCAACAACCGAGTGCGCAACTCCTCAGGCACAAAACACCTGCCGTTGGGTCTCCCAGAGGGAGCACCAGATTGAGCCGCCAAAATCTGCTCACCCAGGGGAGAGGTCAGGCTGGTGCGAATGGCGGCCAGGATCTGATTCGGAGGTATGACCGAAGTCGGAATCGACTCCTCCCCGGACAGCTCGGAGTACTGCCGTGATAAGGCATCCGCTCTGATGTTCTTGGAACCGGGTAGGTAGGAGACCACGTAATTAAAACGTGACAAGAACAGAGCCCATCTGGCCTGACGTGGTGTCAATCTCTTGGCCTTAGAGAGGTAGGTCAGATTCTTGTGGTCCGTCAGGATGAGAACCGGAACCACCGAGCCCTCGAGCAAGTGCCTCCATTCTTTAAGGGCCTGCACGATGGCCAATAACTCCCTGTCACCAATCTGATAGTTGCACTCCGCGGAAGACAGTTTCCGGGAGTAAAACCCACAAGGAAGCAGAGGACCCTCTGGTGTTCTACGCTGAGACAGAAGGGCGCCTACTCCCGTCTCAGACGCGTCCACCTCGAGGACAAAAGGCAACCCAGGGTTGGGATGCGACAGAATCGGAGCCGACACAAAGGCGGACTTTAGAGCCTCAAAAGCTCGGATGGCCTCGAGCGGCCAGACCTGGGGATTACTGCCCTTCCTGGTCAGATCCGTGAGAGGCTTGGCTAGCATGGAAAAGTCCCTGATGAACTTCCGATAATAATTGGCGAAGCCCAAAAAGCGCTGCAGGGCACGAAGACCACTGGGCTGGGGCCACTGTAAGACAGCCGAAACCTTCTCAGGATCCATGGAGAACCCCTCAGGGGAAATGATGTAACCTAAGAAGGTTACCTGGGATCGGTGAAATTCGCATTTCTCAAGCTTACCGAACAGCTTGTTCTCTCGTAACCGTTGCAACACTCGTCTGACATCCAGAATGTGGGCCTCCATGGATTCAGAATATACCAAGATGTCATCCAAATAGACCACCACACACTGCTGCAACAGGTCACGGAAAACATCGTTGATGAATTCCTGGAAGACTGCGGGCGCATTGCACAACCCAAAGGGCATAACCAAGGATTCATAATGACCGGTCCTGGTGTTAAACGCGGTCTTCCACTCATCGCCCGCCTTGATCCTTACCAGGTTATATGCCGCCCTCAGGTCGAGTTTGGTAAAGACCGTGGCCCCTTTGAGGCGATCGAACAGCTTGGAAATCAAGGGTATCGGGTAAGCGTTCTTGATCGTGATGCGATTGAGACCCCTGTAATCGATGCAAGGCCTCAACTCACCGCCCTTCTTTTTCACAAAGAAAAATCCAGCCCCTGCCGGGGACGAGGATTTGCGAATGTGTCCGCGTGAAAGCGCCTCCCTCACGTACTCCTCCATGGCCTCATTCTCCGCTACCGACAGTGGATAGACCTTGCCACAAGGAGGAACGGCACCAGATTGTAACTCTATGGCACAATCGTATGGGCGGTGCGGAGGTAGGGCAACCGCACGCACCTTATCGAATACATCCCGGTACTCCTCGTATTCAGGAGGCAACAGAGAGTCCGAGGAAGTACACAGCAACTTGACAGACCCATGGATGCAACTAGCCCCACACTGCGGTGACCACGAGAGGATCTCGGCCGATCTCCAATCGAAAGTCGGATTATGCTTCTGGAGCCAGGGGTACCCCAAGACCACCGAGTAGTGTGGAGACGAAATAACCTGGAGACAGACCGTTTCTCTGTGAACGGCACCAATGGCCATCCCCACTGGAAGGGTCTCATGAGTCACGTGTGGCGGCAGAAGGGGTCTGCCGTCTATCGCCTCAAGAGCCAGTGGGGAACCTCGAGGCTGCAGAGGAATGGAATTGGCGGCAGCGAACAAACTATCAATGAACAAACCACCAGCACCAGAGTCCACCAACGCCTGGGTCGTCACCGAGCCCCCGACCCAGGAGAGGACAACAGTAATCAGTGGTTTGTCAACACGGGAAACCGGGGACGAGGAGACTCCACCCAAGTGGACGGTTCGGGCATGCCAACCGAAAATGCCCACCGAGACCACAGTACATGCATCGGCCCTCGCGTCTCCGGAGTACCCTCTCCCCCTCGGACAGGCGAGCAAACCCCAGCTGCATGGGTTCACCCCCAGACAAGTCATCCCCAGGAGGCGTGGGAGGAGAGGGAGGCACGGGTGGGACAGCAAACGTAGGCGCCAATCTGTTAGAAGACCTCCGCAGGCTCTCCTTAAAGGAAGGTCTCTCCCTGAGTCTGGTGTCAATCAAAATCAGGAAAGAAATAAGAGACTCGAGCTCCACTGATAGGTCCTTAGCTGCAACCTCATCCTTCAAGGCATCCGAGAGACCATGAGAGAAAGCAGCAACCAGAGCCTCATTATTCCAGCCCACCTCTGCTGCCAGGGTACGAAACTCAATGGCGTATTCAGCTACGGATCGTGAACCCTGTCTGATGGACATAAGGAGCTTCGCAGCAGAGGCAGCACGAGCCGGCACATCGAATACCTTCCGAAGAGAAGCAACAAAACCGGAAAACTCGGCAACCACCGGATTGTTGTTCTCCCATAAAGGGCTGGCCCAGGCCAAGGCCTTGTCCGAGAGCAGCGAGATCAAGAAGCCCAACTTTGATCTCTCAGTAGGAAAGGCATGTGGCAGCAACTCGAAATAAATGCCCACCTGGTTAAGGAAACCTCGGCACTGAGTTGGCTCTCCCCCAAAGCGCTGTGGAAGGGGGGCAGAACCGGTCATACCCCGAAACACCGCAGGCGCAGCAACAGGTGTCAGGGTAGACTCTGGCGCAACAACCGGAGCGGCAGTAGGAGCGGGCCCAGGAGCGACAACCGACCCATCGGCAACGGAAGCTAAATGAGCCGTGCGTTGAAGCAGGGTTTGCAACACCACAGCGAACCGACCCAACAGGTGATCCTGCTGATCAAGTCTGGCAACCAGCGTAGGTAGCGAGGATGGCCCTGTACCGTCAGAATTCATGGCTTGGTCCTAATGTCATGGAACCATGAACCAGACGTACAACAAGAGATAAGTGGAAATAAGAAGGCTTTATTGAAAATCAAGCTGTCAGGCAAAAGTCCAAACGGATGGCTAAACCGAAGCAGGGTCTTGCGAAGCCAGAGGTCAGGAACCAGAAGGGTAGTCAGACGAAGCCTGGATCAGGAACCAGCAGGGTAGTCAGACGAAGCCAGGATCAGGAACCAGAAGCAGCAGCAGTCTTAGAAGCATGTGAACACAGGAGGACCAAGCAAGGAACTGAAGCCACAGACCTCCTATATATATGAGCTAGGCATCCAGCTCCTCCCGGTGGGAAGGAGAAGCCGCAGGGTGGGAGGCTACAAGAAACCCAGAAACCAAGATGGCCGCCAGCACATGTCAAACGAAGGAGAACAGCAAGAAGGTAAGACCATGACAGCCAGGTCATGCTGAAAAATGAAATCTTCATCTCCATAAAGCTTTTCAGCAGATGGAAGCATGAAGTGCTCCAAAATCTCCTGATAGCTAGCTGCATTGACCCTGCCCTTGATAAAACACAGCGGACCAACACCAGCAGCTGACATGGCACCCCAGACCATCACTGACTGTGGGTACTTGACACTGGACTTCAGGCATTTTGGCATTTCCCTCTCCCCAGTCTTCCTCCAGACTCTGGCACCTTGATTTCCGAATGACATGCAAAATTTGCTTTCATCCGAAAAAAGTACATTGGACCACTGAGCAACAGTCCAGTGCTGCTTCTCTGTAGCCCAGGTCAGGCGCTTCTGCCGCTGTTTCTGGTTCAAAAGTGGCTTGACCTGGGGAATGCGGCACCTGTAGCCCATTTCCTGCACACGACTGTACACGGTGGCTCTGGATGTTTCTACTCCAGACTCAGTCCACTGCTTCCGCAGGTCCCCCAAGGTCTGGAATCGGTCCTTCTCCACAATCTTCCTCAGGGTCCGGTCACCTCTTCTCGTTGTGCAGCGTTTTCTGCCACACTTTTTCGTTTCCACAGACTTCCCACTGAGGTGCCTTGATACAGCACTCTGGGAACAGCCTATTCGTTCAGAAATTTCTTTCTGTGTCTTACCCTCTTGCATGAGGGTGTCAATGATGGCCTTCTGGACAGCAGTCTGTCGACAGTCTTACCCATGATTGTGGTTTTGAGTAATGAACCAGGCTGGGAGTTTTTAAAAGCCTCAGGAATCTTTTGCAGGTGTTTAGAGTTAATTAGTTGATTCAGATGATTAGGTTAATAGCTCGTTTAGAGAACCTTTTCATGATATGCTAATTTTTTTAGATAGGAATTTTGGGTTTTCATGAGCTGTATGCCAAAATCATCAATATTAAAACAATAAAAGGCTTGAACTACTTCAGTTGTGTGTAATGAATCTAAAATAAATGAAAGTCTAATGTTTATCAGTACATTACAGAAAATAATGAACTTTATCACAATATGCTAATTTTTTTTGAAGGACCTGTATGTAGGGATGAGCGAACCCGAACTGTATAGTTTGGGTTCGTACCGAATTTTGGGGTGTCCGTGACACGGACCCGAACCCGGACATTTTCGTAAAAGTCCGGGTTCGGGTTCGATGTTCGTCGCTTTCTTGGCGCTTTTTGAAAGGCTGCAAAGCAGCCAATCAACAAGCGTCATACTACTTGCCCCAAGAGGCCGTCACAGCCATGCCTACTATTGGCATGGCTGTGATTGGCCAGTGCAGCATGTGACCCAGCCTCTATTTAAGCTGGAGTCACATAGCGCCGCCCGTCACTCTGCTCTGATCAGTATAGGGAGAGGTTGCAGCTGCGACGTTAGGGTGAGATTAGGCAGTGATTAACTCCTCCAAAAGACTTCATTCAGAGATCGATCTGCAGCTGTGGATGATTGAACTGCTGCTATTGAATTGGTCACTGTTTTTAGGCTGCCCAGAGCGTTTTTCAGTCACTTTTTTCTGGGGTGATCGGCGGCCATTTTGTGTCTTGTGGTGCGCCAGCACAAGCTGCCAACAAGTGCATTTAACCCTCAGTAGTGTGGTTGTTTTTTGGCTAAATCCTACATCAGAGTCAAGCTGTCACACCAAGTGCATTTAACCATCAATAGTCTGGTTATTTTTTGGCCATATACTACATCAGGGGCAAGCTGAGCCTGTCACCAAGTGCATTTAACCCTCAATAGTGCGGTTGTTTTTTGGCTAAATCCTACATCAGGGTCAAGCTGTCACACCAAGTGCATTTAACCATCAATAGTCTGGTTATTTTTTGGTTATATCCCAGTCTAATTCTGTCCGTAAACGTGTACCTGTCACCCAGCGCCTAAATAATAGGCCTCAAATTTGTAGTCAGCTAAATCTGTGGTTATTGCTGTGGCTAGGCGAGTTATTTAGTGTCCGTCAAAGCACAGTTTTTTTTTTCTGGGTTGAAATACAATTCCCAATTTAGCAATTCTCTAAATTAGTGGTTTCTGCTGTATCAGGCCTACTTTAAATTTATCCCTAAAAGGGAATATTAGATTCAAGGTGCTGATAGGGTCATTGTCAATAACTTCACACACACGCTACTGTGCATATCCCAGTCTAATTCTGTCTGTAAACGTATACCTGTCACCCAGCGCCTAAATAATAGGCCTCAAATTTGTAGTCAGCTAAATCTGTGGTTATTGCTGTGGCTGGGCAAGTTATTTAGTGTCCGTCAAACCACAGTTTTTGTTCTGATTTGAAATACAATTCCCAATTTAGCAATTCTCTAAATTAGTGGTTTCTGCTGTATCAGGCCTACTTTAAATTTATCCCTAAAAGTTAATATTAGATTCAAGGTGCACATAGGGTCATTCTCAATAACTTCACACACACATAAAGGAAACAGGTTCTTGGCAATAACCAAAGACAATTACCTCTCCCAACTGGTTCAGGACCCGACTAGAGGGATGGCCATACTAGACTTAGTATTAACCAATAGGCCTGACAGAACAACAGACGTGCAGGTCGGGGGACACCTGGGAAATAGTGACCACAAAGTAATAACCTTCCAATTATCATTCAAGAGAGCGTTTGTACAGGGAGGAATAAAAATACCAAACTTCAAAAAAGCTAAATTTAGCCAACTAAGAGAGGCCATAGGCCTAACTAACTGGGATAAAGTCCTCACAAATAAAAATACAGCCACAAAATGGGATATCTTTAAAAGCATCCTAAAATCTCATTGTGAGAGGTACATACCGTATGGGAATAAAAGGTTAAGGAACAAAAAGAAACCAATGTGGATAAACAGAACTGTTGTGAGGTGAAGCTCTGCTGAGAACGATTTCCTCAGAAGCCTTAATCTTCAGCTATTTGAGCCCAAAATGGTCAAGATAGGTGGCCCTAGACCTGCTGATGCTCCTGAACCGCCCAAATCGTCTTCACAAGCGGGAGGCGTGGAGAAATTCATAAAAATAGCGGCACAGACTTATGCAAGCAGAGACTCCAAGATGGCGCCGGATCCACCGCGCACACCGAGAAGCAAGCTACAGGCTGAATGCGCTGCTGAGAAGGTGAGGGATGATTCCCCTGAGGCAGACACACTGGCGCTCTCTCGCTCCTTCTTAAAGAGAGCTCTATCAGAGGCCTTAGAACCGCTTAAGTCGGACCTTAACTCTATTAAGGAGGACATGAGGCACATAGGGAGGAGGGTGGAGGCGCTTGAAGAAGCTAATGTTGCCCTTACCTCACACCAGGCTGCGGTCTCGAATCACCTAAGTGCCCACCAGAAGCATCTCAATACCCTCTATATACAGCTAGAGGACCAAGAAAACAGAAGCAGGAGAAACAACCTCCGCTTCAGAGGAATATCTGAATCAGTGGGCACGGATGAGATCTCTGAGACAGTGACACAGATTTGTCTGAACATACTGGGCCCTGATTCCACACACAAAGTTCTTATTGAACGAGCCCACAGAGCATTGCGCCCCAAGCCTCAATCCACAGAACCTCCCAGGGATATAATCTGCAAGTTTTTGCATTTTCCTGTCAAAGGGGCTATTTTAAATGGAGCAAGAAACACCCCTCAACTGTCATGGGATGATAATCCAATCTCCATTTTTCAAGATTTAGCCCAATCTACGCTTAAAAAGCGTAAGTCCTTGAAGCCGCTCACCGACCTACTGAGAAACATGAAAATCATGTATAGATGGTTGTTCCCATTTGGACTGTCCTTCTCTCACAATGGTAGCAGAATCTCCATCCAATCGTATGCAGATTTGGATAAAGCGTATGACAGCCTGCAAGTTCCGACGCTCCCTATTGAAAATTGGGACGAGAAGTATCCGGATTACCCTCTCTAGCCTCGGATGGACCGTGGGAGACCCCTCGCACTCAAAGGTCTCAGAAGATTAGAAGAAACCGCAGATCATCCTCCTCTAAGAGACTGATGCTCACAGACGAATGATCCATACCATGCGAACTCTCCCAGTCTTCACTTGGGATAAGGTCATATTGTTTGCTCCTTACTCAGTCACTCTTCTGGCAGTTAGTATGCCGTCATGTTCGAATAGAACGTTGAAAGTTATACATCACTAAATATCTTTACCTCTTACTCTTATTCAGAGATTTTACAGTGCTCCCCCTTACCTTAGAGTATCGCAAGAACCGAAATTGGTGCTTAAATTTTTCTCCTTATTGAGGGACCGTCACAGTTGCATTCTGTTGAAAGTAATGCAATACCCCCCCTTGCCACTAATTCTAGTTGGCTTTCACAGCTTAGTATCAACTTGGTACTTTTGTTGGTTATGTTTATGTGTATGTTCTCCCCTTTATTTTACTAACCTTTTTTTGTCCTCTGTTAGGTCTCAAGAATGCACTAAATTGTATGTTTCGCCCGCTGATATGTATCCGCTGATCTGTGAATGCCTATGCCTTTACTGGAGTCATCGCTTATCTCGAGGTGGCACCCTCCCCCCAATCTGGTTGGTTGATAACGCACTTCTTTCATCCACACTTCTAACTGCATCCAATACCTACATCCCTTACAAACATGTCTGACTTAAGAGTTGTGACTTATAATGTTAAGGGTTTGAGATCCCCGTCTAAGAGGTGTCAGATTTTATCCCTATTGAACAGGGAGAAATGTTCCATAGTCTTCCTGCAGGAAACTCATTTTAAGCACGGAAATTACCCAAACCTCTCCTTCTCTAAATTTCCTACCTGGCACCATTGTGGGGCCGGGGGTGCCGCCTCGAGAGGAGTTAGCATTGGCTTTCATAGAAGCTTACCCTTTCACTATAATTCACATGTTCAAGACCCTGAAGGCAGGTTTTTAATACTCAAAGGCACAATTGGCTGTTCAACTTATACTCTTGTGAACATATACGCTCCTAATACGGAACAGATCAATTGGCTAGCCACCTTGATTGCACTAATAGAAACTCATAGAGAAGGCATCCTACTTATGGCAGGCGACTTCAATCTAGCCCTCAACCCGTTATTGGATACCACCTCCAAAAAATCAGCCATCTCCCAAAAAGCCCTTAGTTTCCTTCAGACTAAACTCCTGGACCTTGGTGTCACAGATATATGGCGTTGTCTCAATCCTCAGGGGCTGGACTACTCCTTCTATTCCTCCTCTAACAAATCCTATAGTAGGATCGATTATATCTTTGTTTCTAAAGAGCACCTACAGCTATGTTCGCATGCTAAGATCGGAGATATAACACTGTCTGACCATTCTCCTATTTTTTGTGATATACACCCACCCATTAGATCAGATAAAAAATCCAACTGGAGATTTAACGAATCCTTGTTAGGGAATGAGAAACATATAGCCAGCATCTCCACCTTCCTTGAGGAGTATTTTTCAGTCAACAACACTAAAGATATCTCCCCCCAAATACTTTGGGACGCCCACAAGGCCTTTATAAGGGGTAGACTAATTAGCCTATGCTCCTTTCTTAAAAGACAATCTGATAAAAGACTTTCCACTTTATTGTCTAGAATCCACACGCTGGAAAAAACACATAAACAATCCCTGATGGCCCTACACCTCTCCGAACTCACCTCCCTAAGGACTGAATTAAAAAATCTACTTAATGAAAAGTCCGCTAAGTACTACTTATCCGCCCAGCAGAAAGTCTTTGCCCATGGAAATAAGGCCTCCAAATTTGCAATGCAAAGGATTAAGCAGAGAAAGACTTCCCGCTACATCCAAAGCATTAGATCCTCCCAGGACACCTTATTATTTAGAGCTAATGAAATAGCCGACCAATTCAGGAGGTTTTATGAGTCCTTATATAATCTCCCCCCCTCTGCTCTCCCGGATCCCTCACTGAATAGAAAATCTAACATCAATGCCTTCTTATCCTCTCTTAAACTGCCGTCGCTATCCACGTCCCAAAAATAATCCCTGTCCGCTCCCTTTACCATCCCAGAATTGGAAGCTGCTATTAAGTCGACTCCCAAGGGGAAATGCCCAGGTCCAGATGGGCTTCCCATAACTTACTACTTAACATTTAAGAATACTCTCCTCCCCTTCTTGCTCCCAATCTACAACCTGGCCTTAGACAAGCACCCACTTTCTGCAGATATGACAAAAGCCACCATTACAGTTATCCCTAAACAGGGCAAAGACCCTACCTCCTGTTCGAATTATCGCCCTATCTCCCTGTTGAATGTGGATCTTAAATTGTTCTCCAAGGTCCTGGCCACCAGACTGCAGAACCTTCTGCCTCAATTAATTCACTCAGACCAAGTGGGTTTTGTGAAAGGAAGAGAGGGAAAAGACAACACCACCAAGGTATTGAATGCTCTACATTATGCCTCTTATAAATCCACTCCCCTAGTTTTGCTCGGCACAGACGCCGAAAAAGCATTTGATAGAGTGGATTGGACATACATCTCTCTGACTCTATCTAAATTTCAAATACCAGTACCATTTATCAATGCGGTTTTTTCCATGTACACCCACTCTTCGGCGTCTGTGTCAGTAAATGAAACACTTTCACCTACTTTTCCAATTAGGAATGGTACAAGACAGGGCTGCCCCCTTTCCCCTCTTCTTTTCGTCTTAGTGATGGAAACTTTACTGCAGTCTCTTAGGCAGAATTCAGATATTAGGGGTCTGCAGGTTGGTGGCCATGACTTCAAATTAGCTGCATTTGCGGATGACCTTTTAATTATTACAACTAACCCTTATATCTATACCTGTAATTTTAGCCAGTCTTAATCATTTCGGCGCCCTGTCCAACTTCAAAGTAAACGCTTCCAAATCCCAGATAATCCACATGGGCCTCTCCCCACAAAGTCTCCTATCACTACAGAAGAAATCCTTTTTCAATTGGCAAACTCAACAATTAACCTACCTGGGAGTGAAACTATCCCCAAATCTGAGAGACTTATTCAATCTTAACTATAAACCTCTTTTATCTTCATTAATAACCCAAATGGACTCTCTAAATTTTCCCTATTTGTCCTGGTTTGGGAGAAAAAACATTCTTATGTCACTAGTGATACCTAGACTTACATACTTAATGCAAGTACTTCCCATCGACATTCCCAAATCCTACTTCTCCTCTCTTAACAAACACATCCGTAAGTTTATTTGGCAGGGGAAGAAACCCCGTATCTCCTTTGAAACCCTAACCAAACTGAGGCCCAATGGAGGAATGGGACTTCCCGACCCAGAGACATATATGAAGGCCATTCAACTAGCCAGGGTAGTAGATTGGATCAGGAATCCTCCCCATAAACTGTGGTTAGTCTTGGAGAATGCTTTTCTACCTTCCCCTGTGAGGGCCCTCATCCTGGCTGACAGACCCCCTCCAGCCCCCAGCTCTATACCAAATCCCTTGATTCGGAATACATTAAAAGTCTGGAGGTGGTTCTCGACCACCATGGGGGCTCTGACTCTCCCTTCTCCTTATGTCTCTATTAAAGATGTAGTAGCTCTAGCCCCTAGGGATCTGAGGGATAGTTGCCCCCATTCCCTGGCAAACCTTGGGCTTGAGGTCTCGAAGCTATTTAAAGAAGATGGAGGTATCCTTTCGGATCAAGAATTAAGTGACCTTCTTAAGGTGACTATTAAAAACCCTTTTCTCTTAAGCTTTATTAGAAAGGAATCGCTCCTTATTGCTAAGAAAACCTCGTCGGCCCGAGACCTCCTGTGGTTTGACAAGATGATTGGAGCTTCTTTATACCCCTCCAAATCCATATCAAATATATATAAGCAGCTTAAGTCTCCCCCCTCTGCTGTCAAACCAGCTGCGATCGGGCTCTGGGAGATTGACTTGCAGCGGAAATTCACTTCTTCCGAAGTATCGAATATACTGATCGCCCCGCACAAGATTTCTAGGTGCATTGTCATTCAGGAGAATAGCTATAAAATCCTGATGCGCTGGTACAAAACTCCGGACAAGACTTGTCTCTATAGTCCCAATTATACTGATATTTGTTGGAGATGTAGTAGGGAAAAGGGTTCTTATTTTCATATATGGTGGTCATGCGACCTGATTAAACCATGGTGGTCCAATATTGTTGACCTCAGCAACCAAGTCTGCCAGACCTCTTTCCCCTGCACCCCGGATATTACTTTGCTTAGCCTGGGTCTGAGAGGAACCAAGTCTCGCAGATCAATCTTATTTTCCTTTATGATGGTAGCTGCTACACTGTTAGTCCCTAAATTCTGGTTATCTTCAGACACTTCTAGCCAAGATCACTGGATTAACAGACTTGACCAAATATATAGACTAGAAGAAATCTCCCACTGGGAGCAACGGACCAGACACATCTTTCTCCAGATCTGGACCCCTTGGAGGCAGTATAGAAAGTTTTCTTGAATACCTTGAATCAACCCCTGCTTTATAGAATTCAATTAAGTGTGCATTTTACGCACTCATATTTAATTAAGGTAGTCAGGTTTAAAAGGAAGTGCGGGTCGGTTTCCCTACCTGGCAGAGGTTTACGCCTACAGATACGCTTAGCATAAAAAAGTGACACATACAATGTGATATATCTTGAGTAATGTCTTACTTAGCCTTGTGAGACCGAACTGGCCCCCTACTTGATTTTTGTTTATTTTTAATTTTCCCTTTGTCCTTTGTAGTTCTGTTTCTATTTTTATAGAGATTGTGCTGTCTAGATGCCTGATCTAGTATTGTGGACCTCTAATGACTATCTGTACAATCTAATTTACTGTATCTATACATATATGTGTGTATTTTGAAAAACAATAAAAAATTGTTAATATAAAAAAAAAAGAAAGCAATAAATGACAAAAAGAAAGCATATAAAACACTAAAACAGGAAGGTAGCACGGAAGCATTGAAAAACTATAAGGAAAAAAATAGAACATGTAAAAAACAAATAAAAGCGGCCAAATTAGAGACTGAGAGATTAATTGCCAAAGAGAGTAAAACTAACCCTAAAATGTTCTTCAATTATATAAATGTTAAAAAGTATAAATCTGAAGGTGTCGGCCCGTTAAAGAGTAATGAGGGGGGAGTCGCAGAGAGCGACGAGGAGAAAGCAAAGCTGTTAAATATTTTTTTCTCCAATGTATTCACTGAGGAAAATAAACTGTCAGATGACATGCCGAATGTTGAAATAAATTCCCCATTAAAAGTGTCCTGTCTGACCCAGGAAGAAGTACATCAGCGACTTAAAAAGATTAAAATAGACAAATCGCCAGGACCGGATGGCATACACCCTCGTATCCTAAGGGAATTAAGTAATGTCATAGCCAGACCCTTATTTTTGATATTTGCAGATTCTATATTGACAGGGAATGTCCCACAGGATTGGCGCATGGCAAATGTGGTGCCAATATTCAAAAAGGGTCCAAAAACAGAGCCTGGAAACTATAGGCCGGTAAGTTTAACATCTGTTGTGGGTAAACTGTTTGAAGGTTTTCTGAGAGATGCTATGTTAGAGCATCTTAACGCAAATAAGCAAATAACGCCATATCAGCATGGCTTCGTGAGGGATCGATCATGTCAAACAAATTTAATCAGTTTCTATGAGGAGGTAAGTTCTAGACTTGACAGCGGCGTATCAATGGATGTCGTGTATCTTGACTTCTCCAAAGCATTTGACACTGTACCACATAAAAGGTTAGTATATAAAATGAGAATGCTCGGACTGGGAGAAAACGTCTGTAAGTGGGTAAGTAACTGGCTCAGTGATAGAAAACAGAGGGTGGTTATTAATGGTAAATACTCAGATTGGGTCACTGTCACTAGTGGAGTACCTCAGGGGTCAGTATTGGGCCCTATTCTCTTCAATATATTTATTAATGATCTTGTAGAAGGCTTGCATAGTAAAATATCTATTTTTGCAGATGACACTAAACTGTGTAAAGTAATTAACACTGAAGAGGACAGTATACTATTACAGAGTGATCTGGATAGAATGGAGGCTTGGGCAGATAAGTGGCAGATGAGGTTTAACACTGACAAATGTAAAGTTATGCACATGGGAAGGAATAATGCAAGTCACCCGTACTTATTAAATGGTAAAACACTCGGTAACACTGACATGGAAAAAGATCTAGGAATTTTAATAAACAGCAAACTAAGCTGCAAAAAACAGTGTCAGGCAGCTGCTGCCAAGGCCAATAAGATAATGGGTTGCATCAAAAGGGGCATAGATGCCCGTGATGAGAACATAGTCTTACCACTTTACAAATCATTAGTCAGACCACACATGGAGTACTGTGTACAGTTCTGGGCTCCAGTGAACAAAGCAGACATAGCAGAGCTGGAGAGGGTCCAGAGGAGGGCAACTAAAGTAATAACTGGAATGGGGCAACTACAGTACCCTGAAAGATTATCAAAATTAGGGTTATTCACTTTAGAAAAAAGACGACTGAGAGGAGATCTAATTAATATGTATAAATATATCAGGGGACAGTACAGAGATCTATCCCGTCATCTATTTATTCCCAGGACGGTGACTGTGACGAGGGGACATCCTATGCGTCTGGAGGAAAGAAGGTTTGTACACAAACATAGAAGAAGATTCTTTACTGTAAGAGCAGTGAGACTCTGGAACTCTCTGCCTGAGGAGGTGGTGATGGTGAGTACAATAAAGGAATTCAAGAGGGGCCTGGATGTATTTCTGGAGCGTAATAATATTACAGGCTATAGCTACTAGAGAGATATCGTTGATCCAGGGATTTATTCTGATTGCCTGATTGTGTCGGGAAGGAATTTTTATTCCCCTAAAGTGAGGAAAATTGGCTTCTACCTCACAGGGGTTTTTTGCCTTCCTCTGGATCAACTTGCAGGATGACAGGTCGAACTGGATGGACAAATGTCTTTTTTCGGCCTTATGTACTATGTTACTATGTTACTATGTTACACTACTGTGCATATCCCAGTCTAATTCTGTCTGTAAACATATACCTGTCACCCAGCGTCTAAATAATAGGCCTCAAATTTGTAGTCAGCTAAATCTGTGGTTATTGCTGTGGCTGGGCGAGTTATTTAGTGTCCGTCAAAGCACAGTTTTTGTTCTGGGTTGAAATACAATTCCCAATTTAGCAATTCTCTAAATTAGTGGTTTCTGCTGTATCAGGCCTACTTTAAATGTATCCCTAAAAGGGTATATTAGATTCAAGGTGCACATAGGGTCATTCTCAATAACTTCACACACACGCTACTGTGCATATCCCAGTCTAATTCTGTCTGTAAACGTATACCTGTCACTCAGCGCCTAAATAATAGGCCTCAAATTTATAGGCATCCAAATTTGTCGTTATTGCTGTAGCTGGTCAAGTTATTTAGTGTCCGTCAAAGCACAGTTTTTGTTCTGGGTTGAAATACAATTCCCAATTTAGCAATTCTCTAAATTAGTGGTTTCTGCAGTATCAGGCCTACTTTAAATGTATCCCTAAAAGGGAATATTAGATTCAAGGTGCACATAGGGTCATTCTCAATAACTTCACACACACACTACTGTGCATATCCCAGTCTAATTCTGTCTGTAAACATATACCTGTCACCCAACGTCTAAATAATAGGCCTCAAATTTGTAGTCAGCTAAATCTGTGGTTATTGCTGTGGCTGGGCGAGTTATTTAGTGTCCGTCAAAGCACAGTTTTTGTTCTGGGTTGAAATACAATTCCCAATTTAGCAATTCTCTAAATTAGTGGTTTCTGCTGTATCAGGCCTACTTTAAATTTATCCCTAAAAGGGTATATTAGATTCAAGGTGCACATAGGGTCATTCTCAATAACTTCACACACACGCTACTGTGCATATCCCAGTCTAATTCTGTCTGTAAACGTATACCTGTCACTCAGCGCCTAAATAATAGGCCTCAAATTTATAGTCATCCAAATCTGTCGTTATTGCTGTAGCTGGTCAAGTTATTTAGTGTCCGTCAAAGCACAGTTTTTGTTCTTGGTTGAAATACAATTCCCAATTTAGCAATTCTCTAAATTAGTGGTTTCTGCTGTATCAGGCCTACTTTAAATTTATCCCTAAAAGGGTATATTAGATTCAAGGTGCACATAGGGTCATTCTCAATAACTTCACACACACGCTACTGTGCATATCCCTGTCTAATTCTGTCCGTAAACGTATACCTGTCACCCAGCACCTAAATAATAGGCCTCAAATTTATAGTAATCCAAATCTGTCGTTATTGCTGTAGCTGGTCAAGTTATTTAGTGTCCGTCAAAGCACAGTTTTTGTTCTGGGTTGAAATACAATTCCCAATTCTCTAAATTAGTGGTTTCTGCTGTATCAGGCCTACTTTAAATTTATCCCTAAAAGGGGATATTAGATTCAAGGTGCACATAGGGTCATTCTCAATAACTTCACACACACGCTACTGTGCGTATCCCAGTCTAATTCTGTCTGTAAACGTATACCTGTCACCCAGCACCTAAATAATAGGCCTCAAATTTATAGTCAGCTAAATCTGTGGTTACTGCTGTGCCTGTATTAGTGTAATACGGTACCTAAATAGATAGCCAGATAGTGTTAGGTGTCTTTAAAAAAAGGCCTGAATTTGAATTCAATACATTGGGCCAAATAATATTTTTGTTGTTGTGGTGAACGATAACAATGAGGAAAACATCTAGTAAAGGACACGGACATGGTCGTGGTGGTGTTAGTGGACCCTCTGGTGCTGGGAGAGGACGTGGCCGTTCTGCCACAGCCACACGTCCTAGTGTACCAACTAACTCAGGTCCCAGTAGCCGCCATAATTTACAGCGATATTTGGTGGGGCCCAATGCCGTTCTAAGGATGGTAAGGCCTGAGCAGGTACAGGCATTAGTCAATTTGGTGGCCGACAGTGGATCCAGCACGTTCACATTATCTCCCACCCAGTCTTCTGCAGAAAGCGCACAGATGGCGCCTGAAAACCAAGCCCATCAGTCTGTCACATCACCCCCATGCATACCAGGGAAACTGTCTGATCCTCAAGTTATGCAGCAGTCTCTTATGCTGTTTGAAGACTCCGCTGGCAGGGTTTCCCAAGGGCATCCACCTAGCCCTTCCCCAGCGGTGGAAGACATAGAATGCTCTGACGCACAACCACTTATGTTTCCTCATGATGAGGACATGGGAATACCACCTCAGCACGTCTCTGATGATGACGAAACACAGGTGCCAACTGCTGCGTCTTTCTGCAGTGTGCAGACTGAACAGGAGGTCAAGGAGGAAGACTGGGTGGGAGACGATGCAGGGGACGATGAGGTCCTAGACCCCACATGGAATGAAGGTCGTGCCACTGACTTTTAGAGTTCGGAGGAAGAGGCAGTGGTGAGACCGAGCCAACAGCGTAGCAAAAGAGGGAGCAGTGGGCAAAAGCAGAACACATGCCACCAAGAGACTCCGCCTGCTACTGACCGCAGTTCTTCAAACAATGTGCTGACGACAAGACCCGAGTGGTTTGCACGCTGTGCCATCAGAGCCTGAAGCGAGGCATTAACGTTCTGAACCTTAGCACAGCCTGCATGACCAGGCACCTGCATGCAAAGCATGAACTGCAGTGGAGTAAACACCTTAAAAACAAGGAAGTCACTCAGGATCCCCCTGCTACCTCTTCTGCTGCTGCCGCCTCGGCCTCTTCTGCTGCTGTCGCCTCTGCCTCTTCTGCTGCTGCCGCCTCGGCCTTTTCCTCCACCTCTGGAGGAACGTTGGCACCTGCCGCCCAGCAAACAGGGGATGTACCACCAACACCACCACCTCCGTCACCAAGCATCTCAACCATGTCACACGGCAGCGTTCAGCTCTCCATCTCACAAACATTTGAGAAAGCGTAAATTCCCACCTAGCCACCCTCGATCCCTGGCCCTGAACGCCAGCATTTCTAAACTACTGGCCTATGAAATGCTGTCATTTAGGCTGGTGGACACAGACAGCTTCAAACAGCTCATGTCGCTTGCTGTCCCACAGTATGTTGTTCCCAGCTGCCACTACTTCTCCAAGAGAGCCGTGCCTTCCCTGCACAACCAAGTATCCGATAAAATCAAGTGTGCACTGCGCAACGCCATCTGTGGCAAGGTCCACCTAACCACAGATACGTGGACCAGTAAGCACGGCCAGGGACGCTATATCTCCCTAACTGCACACTGGGTAAATGTAGTGGCGGCTGGGACCCAGACGGAGAGCTGTTTGGCGCACGTCCTTCCGCCACCAAGGATCGCAGGGCAACATTCTTTGCCTCCTGTTGCCACCTCCTCCTACTCAGCTTCCTCCTCCTCTCCTTCCACCTGCTCATCCAGTCAGCCACACACCTTCACCACCAACTTCAGCACAGCCCGGGGTAAACGTCAGCAGGCCATTCTGAAACTCATATGTTTGGGGGACAGGCCCCACACCGCACAGGAGTTGTGGCGGGGTATAGAACAACAGACCGACGAGTGGTTGCTGCCGGTGAGCCTCAAGCCCGGCCTGGTGGTGTGCAATAATGGGCGAAATCTCGTTGCAGCTCTGGGAATAGCCGGTTTGACGCACATCCCTTGCCTGGCGCATGTGCTGAATTTGGTGGTGCAGAAGTTCATTTACAACTACCCCGACATGTCAGAGCTGCTGCATAAAGTGCGGGCCGTCTGTTCGCGCTTCCGGCGTTCACATCCTGCCGCTGCTCGCCTGTCTGCGCTACAGTGTAACTTTGGCCTTCCCACTCACCGCCTCATATGCGACGTGCCCACCAGGTGGAACTCCACCTTGCACATGGTGGACAGACTGTGCGAGCAGCAGCAGCAGGCCATAGTGGAGTTTCAGCTGCAGCATGCACGGGTCAGTCGCACTGCGGAACAGCACCACTTCACCACCAATGACTGGGCCCCCATGCGAGACCTGTGTGCCCTGTTGCGCTGTTTCGAGTACTCCACCAACATGGCCAGTGGCGATGATGCCGTTATCAGCGTTACAATACCACTTCTATGTCTCCTTGAGAAAACACTTAGGGCGATGATGGAAAAGGAGGTGGCCCAGGAGGAGGAGGAGGAAGAGGGGTAATTTTTAGCACTTTCAGGCCAGTCTCTTAGAAGTGACTCAGAGGGAGGTTTTTTGCAACAGCAGAGGCCAGGTACAAATGTGGCCAGCCAGGGCCCACTACTGGAGGACGAGGAGGACGAGGATATGGAGGAGGTGGAGGAGGATGAGGATGAAGCATGGTCACAGCGGGGTGGCACCCAACGCAGCTGGACCCATTACTGGTGCGTGGCTGGGGGGAAACGCAGGACGATGACGATACGCCTCCCACAGAGGACAGCTTGTCCTTACCTCTGGGCAGCCTGGCACACATGAGAGACTACATGCTGCAGTGCCTGCGCAATGACAGCAGAGTTGCCCACATTTTTTTTTTTTTTTTTTTAATTTTAAATTTTTTTTATTGAATAAATCAATAGAATACATAATTAGAGCAGAAGAGGAGAAGAACCTTCTCTGCTCTTGAACACAAGAAAAACAAAGTACAGGTCTGTCAGGTAATAATCATACATCAAGCGAGCTATTACAGAGTCTCACAGATTAATCAGCTGCTAGTACACCAATACAAGGTCTACAAAATATTAGCATTTTCCATATACAAGTAGCAGCTATTGCGAAGAAAATAACCGTTAAGCACTTTAAATCATCGTATTCCAACCCACGAACTGCCATCCATCCGAGACGGCCAAAAGCCAGGGCAATCTTACCATCTGAGTAACTCACCCTCAGAGTACGCGCGAAGGGGGCGGGGGAGGAGTAGGTGGGGAGTTTGCTGAAATGGGCCCCAATGGGGTGACACTGGGTATAGTGGTGTGTGAACAACCCTCCCTCTGATAGCCTCGAAAGGAGATCCATTGGTTCCAGACCTTTGTGAATTTATGGTGAGATCTCAGTTTCCATGAGGACAACTCTTCTAATCTGTATATTTGGTCTATCCTCTGATACCATTGGTCCATAGAGGGAGTCTCAGTTGACAGCCAAAGTAATGGGATCAGCAATTTTGCGGCATTCACTAAGTGTCTGAGAAGTACCGAGTTGGGGGGAAGGGGGTCACGAGGGTAGAGATTCAGGAGAGCAACTTCTGGGGACGGGGTAACTTTGGAGTTGCATATCTTGTTACAAATTTGGAAAACCTTCTCCCACCACCTGAGTAAAATAGGGCAAGACCACCAGATGTGGAAGAAAGTGCCTCTGTCTTTGGAGCATCTCCAACAGGTGTCTGAGGCCGTAGCTGAGTATAAGCATGTCTTGTCAGGGGTTTTATACCATCTTGAGATGATTTTATAGTTGTTCTCCTGGATCTTGACACATCGTGAGGATTTGTGCGATGAGTTATAGATAATGCCAATGTCCTCTGGAGAGAGAGTCTTGTCTAAGTCTTTTTCCCAAAGTCCTATGAAAGCTGGTTTTAGGGCCTCTGGGGGGGCCCTTAGCCTATTGTACCATAGTGAGATCATTTTACGTGGGGAAAAATCTCGACTGATGATATGTTCCAACCATGAGATAGGACGCAATAATGTGTGTAATGGTATGTTTTGAGACATATATGCCCTTAAGAAGTGAAGCCCGGAAAAACTATGACGTGAGCTGTGTGGAAGATCCCCCATTTCATTTATGGTAAGTAATTCACCATCTTTAAAGAGGTCCGTCAGTTTCACCTTTGACCGAACGATGGCAGTGGGTATGCTATTCTGCAGGGCCTGTGGTGCTAGATGAAAAATATCCTCTATTGTAAGTACCGGGGAAGGGAGTGGGGAGCACAAAGGTGATTTCTGCAAGGTATACCAAGCGTTCAATGAGGCTCTCATAATCGGTGTGATATCCGGATGGGGGGGCAGTGGTGACATGCGTCCCAGAAGAGCCACTCTAAACGGGAGTCCCAGGATTGCAGCCTCCATAGGGACCCATGATTTATGTTTGGGGGTAGTCAACCAGTCAACTACTCTAGTGAGTAGGATAGCTCTACCATAAATTTCGGGGTCTGGTAACGCTATTCCTCCCCTCTCTCTCGGGTATGAAAGGGATTTATAAGACATTCTGGCCTTCTTCTTACACCATATAAAAGACCGGAACATGGATTTAAGTTTGGAGTAGTATGTGGAAGGGACGGGGATTGGTAAAGTTTGTTGGAGGTAAGTAAGTTTAGGGATAATAAGTGACATTAATAAGTTTTTCCTTCCAAACCATGAGAGTGTGGGAGTATCAAGGGACGCTATATCTTCTGCTAGTTTATTTTGAAGAGGGATATAGTTAAGATTAAAGAGTTGACTGGGCTCCATATTCATTTTTATACCTAAATAAGTCAAGGCAGGGGAGGACCAGTTGAATGGCGAATCCGCTTGCAAACGTGACTTCAAGGATTTTCCAAGTCCCGTAGCGATAATAAGTGATTTACTATGATTAACTTTGAAGTTAGAGAGTGAACCATACATCTCCAAATGGCTATAGATTTTGGGGAGGGCTGTTGCAGGATTAGCTATTATCAGTAGCAGATCGTCCGCGAAAGCGGCTATTTTATGTTGTTGGTCTCCCAACTTAATTCCCAGGATGTCGGAGTCTAATCGAATGATCTGTAGGAGGGGTTCTAAAGCGAGGACAAACAAGAGGGGGGATAAGGGGCAGCCCTGTCTGGTTCCATTACTGATTCTAAAAGACTCAGATAAGGTATCATTGACCCTAATGGAGGCCGAGGCATGCTGGTACATTGCTTTAATTGCTGCTATAAAAGGGAGGGGGATATTACGGGACTGCAGCGCCGCATACATGAAGGGCCAGTTAACTCGATCAAATGCCTTCTCAGCATCTGTGCTGAGAAGGACCAGAGGGGGGCCTTTCCTCTTAACGTAATGTATAATGTTTATAACACGGGCCGTGTTATCTTTCCCTTCTCTATTTTTCACGAAACCCACTTGGTCTCTATGTATCAAAGCAGGGAGATATTGTGATAACCTATTCGCAAGCATCTTTGCCAACAGTTTTAGATCAATATTGAGAAGAGAAATGGGTCTGTAGTTAGGACACAAAGAATGATCTTTACCCTCCTTGGGAATCAAAGTTATGTGAGCTCTGGTCATATCCGTTGAAAGTGGAATACCTTGTAGTGCATTGTTGTAAATTGGGATAAGGTGCGGGATTAGAACTTCATGGAAGGCGATGTAGTAGGGTATTGGGAATCCATCCGGGCCGGGGCTTTTCCCTTTCGGAGAATTTTTAATAGCTTGTAGGAGTTCGTCAGGTGTGAATGGAGAAGCTAAGTGAATTTTATCCTGATCCGAGAGAGAGGGGAGGGAGAGGTCACCGAGATACGAAGTCAGCAATGGAGGGATAACCGTATCACCCGCGGAGTGTTGCGAGGAATTGATATTGTAAAGAGATTCATAATAGTCCCTAAATAGGGAAGCAATCTCACTTGTCTCGAAGGTTAAAGAACCCTCTGGGGTCCTCAGTTTATGTATATAATTGTTCAGCTTCCTACGTTTAATTCTGGACATCATGTATTTTGAAGCTTTATTCCCGTGGGCAAATATTTTATACTGGGAGTGCAAATACAGTTTAGCAGAAGCTATATTCAGTAGGTTTTTGATGGCAGCCCTGCTTGCAGAGAGTTCCAGTAAATGTGATTCCAGTTGGGATATTTTATGGGCACTTTCCAGCTGACTGACTTTCTCATAAAGGGTGTCCAGTTGTTTTTGTCTTTCTTTTTTAAGATGGGCGCCTAGACTAATACATTGACCCCTTATGAAAGCCTTATGGGCGTCCCAAACAGTTTGTGGCGATACCTCAGGGGTACAGTTTATCTTAAAAAATTCTTCAAGAAGTCCCTTCAGTTTAATTTTAGTGGACGGAATGCTAGTGAGCTGTTCATTAAATCGCCAGTGGCTAGAGGATTTATGGTTAGGGGGGGATTTCATGTGCAAATATATGGGAGCATGATCCGAAAGGATTATGGATCCTATATCAGTTCTGGCACAAAGGTGTAAATGTTCTTTTGAGATAAATAGGTAGTCTAGGCGTTGATACGATCTGTGAAGTGAAGAATAGAAAGTGTAGTCTCTAGATTCTGGATGTATGGTACGCCAGACATCTATTAGATGGATTTTAGCTAGAGACCTCAATAGGGAACGGATACCTCTCTGAGATTGGGCTGATTTGTGTGAGGAAGAGTCAATAAGAGGGTTTAACACCAGATTCAAGTCTCCCCCAACTACTGTTATGCCATCTCTAAAAGAATCTACTTTTAATAAGAGTGATTTAAGCCAGGGGATCTGACGGCTATTTGGAGCGTAGATGTTTACAAAGGTGTATAGGTGTTGGCCTATTTTCCCTTTAATCATTATGTAACGACCCTCAGGATCACTTAGCTGGGCATCAAGGATAAAGGGCAGCTTACTCTGAAAGCCGATGCTGACCCCTCTAGAATTGGAATTAGGGGAACCACAGTGGAACCAAGTAGGGTAATATGAGAAGGATAAGTTGGGGAAATGTTGAAATTTGAAATGGGTTTCTTGTAAGAAAATTACGTTCGCTCTGCCTTTCCTCAACACCCCGAAAACCTGGCTCCGCTTAGAAGGCGAGTTGCAGCCCTTAACATTATAAGAGGCAATGCTAACAGCCATTATGGGGGTGACGAGGAGAGGCAGAGCAACGCGAATAATCTCCGTTCGTACGTTCAGGGAACATGAGACAGTTGGCGTACTTAGCTTTTGAGTGAGTCGTATGAACCAAGAAACATTGTCTCATAAAGGCAGAGGCTCGCCACGGATGGATGCAGCACTGGATACTGAAAGACCTGTTTAGAACAAAAAGGAACAAATAGAAATTGAACAAAAAGAAATTGAACAAAAAAAGAACTATCTGAATCATTCTAAGTTAGTCTTGAATGTCTGATCAGATGGGGGGGGTAGTGGCGATTGCCATTTATAGACCCGGCTCTCCACTATTGAGATCGGCTTAGCCCGAGAATTACATCTAATAGCCCATGAGATAGAGTAGAACTAGGTATGACGTGTTTATATAACCCAGGATCAAATCTCCCGTTAGTAGAGCATAACCCTGGGTGGTTGAGCCATTGCGTTAATAGAGCGTCATTTACACCTGGGTTCCTCCCCATCGCTGAGAAATTTAGACTATAGAACTAGGGCCGCTGGACAATATGTGGCCACTTATAGTGGCGTATTCGTAGATATAGGTCCGCTGGGTGTAGAAATAAGATAACTTGGGCTATGTGAATATTAATGGGGGGTGAACCACTGGTCCTGCAACACAACTGCGTATAGGGAGGTAAATACAGATGAATTGCTGCGTCAGGTTAGTCACCTGGAATGTCTGGATATCAATTTGGAGACGCTACGTAATAGAGTAATAACTGCTTAGCCCTAACCTTATTAATGGGCATATTAAAGATTCTTAGTTTAATTAAAGCGGAACTAAAAGTTTAAGCTGCTAAGCAAATTTAGGGCAAGACAATAGAAATCAGGAGGGATACAATTCTGTGCTGCCAACTACACTCAGAATCCTCGCGTAAATAAGCCGCACGGAGATAGAGTGTAGTCGGGAGTTCCTTCAACTGACGACGGGAGTCCCGGCGAGACTCCAGAATCGATAATACTGGTGCCTAAAGGCAGATTCAACATATATTGAACATAACCGAACAGAAATGCGAGGCTGCTGAGACCTTTCAAGTCAGGGGCATGCACGGTGGGGATGGAAGTATCTCTAAGTTTTCGGGTGTACCCTGAATCAACGCACGCAAGCGCGAGTCCAGGAGCATGACTCAATTAAGAGCGCAGACCGGAATCTCTGGTTACAGGTAAGATCTCTAGTGTTCTAAGGCTAGCGACAGTTTGTGACTTTTTTTTTTTTTTTTTTTTAATTAACATATCTATGTTCCCCAGGCCACTGGGTGTACAGGCCAAATGTTGTGTTCCATGCGAAAAATATATAGGAGCAAGCCGTTGACTAAGTGCAAGCCCCCACTTACAGGAATAAACTGTACTCCTGCCCATAAAGCCGAAAGTAGCACCCAGGACCTTGAAGTGTCATCCGAGACGTCTTAAAACTAAACTAAAAGGAGGCATCTATAATAAGGTATACGGACGACATGCGCATAATAATAATACAGCGACTGGATGCGAACATAGGAACAGCATGAAATATGTTAGGTTATGCGCATAAATGAAAAGGTGAGCCACCGGCCTCACACTGGATCGTCGCATACAGATCAAAGCACAGAGGCACTGTGAGGTCGGGGGTAACACCTATTGACATATACTGCTATCCATGATCCCCCATTTTAGAGGTCCTAATTCTAGCCGACTTCACTGCTGAGCTAATCAGAGCGACTACACAATAAGACATCGCATTCTTAAGAAAGGACAGAGGAAATGTGTTACTGGGAGCACCATCAGATACTGTTGATAACATATAGGGGGGGGGGGGAATAGAAGATAGCAAGGGATAACATATCGTATTGAAGGGAGTAAGTGGAGATGAAGAGAAGGAGAAGACAGAAGACGAGGGTATTGTCCCATATACTCAGCAATAAGAGCGGTTCGGCAGAAAAAATGTCCAGATCACTTTCTTATGCTTCAAGCGATATCTGTAGGGATACGTCTTGGGGTGAGGGTCTGGTTCCTCTTCTTATCCTTCTGTCTTTGGGCTTTAGGTGTGCCTCTCACTTCAAAGGGTAGGATCCTGGGGAGCTCCGGTAGTAGCGCAAGATCTTGTACTGTGTCCCAGTCCTCGATTTCCATGGGAGCAATGTCCAGGATATCAAATGCAGGTCCTAAGTCTTGGTGAGATTTAATAGTGATTCTCCTGCCTTGGAATGAGAAGGCTAATCCGAAAGGAAATTGCCAGCGGTACAGAATCTTATGGTTCCGGAGCCAATCTGTAAGTGGTTTAAGGGATCTCCTTTTCTGTAGGGTCATAGGGGCCAGGTCTTGAAAAATGCTTATAGGCACCCCATTGTGTTTCACACCGTTCGGCGCCCTTGCTGTATTTATTATAGCCTCCTTATCTTGGAATTGTAAAAAGCGACAAATAATGTCTCTAGGGGGCTCATTGCCTTTGGGTTTTGGGCGCAGGGCCCTGTGAGCCCGTTCAATAACAATTGCTGTGGATCTTTCTGGGCCCAGAAGACCAGCGCATATCTCCTTAACTATTTCAGCAGAGTCCTGTGGGGATTCTGTTTCAGGGACCCCTCTAAAACGGAGGTTGTTCCTTCTCCCCCGGTTTTCCTGGTCTTCCAGAGCGTTGAACATGTCGTTGAGATGTGACTGGCAGTTTTGTAGGCTTTTGGTAGTGGCCATCTGGTATTCCAGGATTGCAGCCTGATTAGATTCAAGGGCTTCCACCCTGCCGCCCACGTGTCTAACGTCTTGCCTGAGTGAGGACAGCTCACTCACCAGGGGCTCCATCGCTCTTTGTAGGGCTGAGTCCAGATATTTTCTGGATATCGGAAGATTTTTACGGCGTCTCAGGTCCTCTGCATCGCTGCCATCGGCTAGGAGCTCAGAGTCGCTCTCCTCAGTTTCCTTGTGGGGATCCGGCGCCATCTTTGTTTCTCTTGCCGCATAAACTGCCGCCGCCTTTTTTACAAATTTGTCCATGTCCCCGCAGTTTGATGTCTGCTTGTGCGATAGGGACGAGTCCCCCGATCTTAGCTGACCAATTTTACCCATGTTCTGAGCTAAGGTGCTTAAGTTAGCCGCTGTGGAGCCGGGTCTGAGTTACAGAGCTCAGGCACGCATGTCCATTCCTGTCCGGCGCTAGCTCCGCCCCCCAGTTGCCCACATTTTAACATGTGCGGACTACTGGGTTGCCACCCTGCTGGATCCACGGTACAAAGACAATGTGCCCACCTTACTTCCTGCACTGGAGCGTGATAGGAAGATGCGCGAGTACAAGCGCACGTTGGTAGATGCGCTACTGAGAGCATTACCAAATGTCACAGGGGAACAAGTGGAAGCCCAAGGCCAAGGCAGAGGAGGAGCAAGAGGTCGCCAAGGCAGCTGTTTCACCGCCAGCTCCTCTGAGGGCAG
This sequence comes from Bufo gargarizans, assembly GCF_014858855.1. NCBI lineage: Eukaryota > Metazoa > Chordata > Amphibia > Anura > Bufonidae > Bufo > Bufo gargarizans. The sequence goes on along the minus strand of NC_058085.1, from coordinate 268,528,580 downwards.
GGTTAGCATGGCAGAGATATGGAAAAGTTTTGTCTACACGCCACAGCTAACTGAACCACCACCTGATACGCAATGTGTTAGCAGGAGGCAACATTTCACTAACATGGTGGAACAGTACGTGTGCACACCCCTCCACGTACTGACTGATGGTTCGGCCCCATTCAACTTCTGGGTCTCTAAATTGTCCACGTGGCCAGAGCTAGCCTTTTATGCCTTGGAGGTGCTGGCCTGCCCGGCGGCCAGCGTTTTGTCTGAACGTGTATTCAGCACGGCAGGGGGCGTCATTACAGACAAACGCAGCCGCCTGTCTACAGCCAATGTGGACAAGCTGACGTTCATAAAAATGAACCAGGCATGGATCCCACAGGACCTGTCCATCCCTTGTGCAGATTAGACATTAACTACCTCCCCTTAACCATATATTATTGTACTCCAGGGCACTTCCTCATTCAATCCTATTTTTATTTTCATTTTACCATTATATTGCGGGGCAACCCAAAGTTGAATGAACCTCTCCTCTGTCTGGGTGCCGGGGCCTAAATATATGACAATGAACTGTTCCAATGTTGGGTGACGTGAAGCATGATTCTCTGCTATGACATGCAGACTGATTCTCTGCTGACATGAAGCCAGATTCTCTGTTACGGGACCTCTCTCCTCTGCCTGGGTGCCAGGGCCTAAATTTATGACAATGGACTGTTACAGTGGTGGGTGACGTGAAGCATGATTCTCTGCTATGACATGAAGACTGATTCTCTGGTGACATGAAGCCAGATTCTGTGTTATGGGACCTCTATCCTCTGCCTGGGTGCCAGGGCCTAAATTTATGACAATGGACTGTTACAGTGGTGGGTGACGTGAAGCCTGATTCTCTGCTATGATATGAAGACTGATTCTCTGCTGACATGAAGCCAGATTCTGTGTTATGGGACCTCTCTCCTCTGCCTGGATGCCAGGGCCTAAATTTATGACAATGGACTGTTACAGTGGTGGGTGACGTGAAGCATGATTCTCTGCTATGATATGAAGACTGATTCTCTGCTGACATGAAGCCAGATTCTGTGTTATGGGACCTCTCTCCTCTGCCTGGGTGCCAGGGCCTAAATTTATGACAATGGACTGTTACAGTGGTGGGTGACGTGAAGCATGATTCTCTGCTATGATATGAAGACTGATTCTCTGCTGACATGAAGCCAGATTCTGTGTTATGGGACCTCTCTCCTCTGCCTGGGTGCCAGGGCCTAAATGTATGACAATGGACTGTTACAGTGGTGGGTGACGTGAAGCCTGATTCTCTGCTATGATATGAAGACTGATTTTCTGCTGACATGAAGCCAGATTCTGTATTATGGGACCTCTCTCCTCTGCCTGGGTGCCAGGGCCTAAATTTATAACAATGGACTGTTACAGTGGTGGGTGACGTGAAGCATGATTCTCTGCTACGATATGAAGACTGATTCTCTGCTGACATGAAGCCAGATTCTGTGTTATGGGACCTCTCTCCTCTGCCTGGGTTCCAGGGCCTATATTTATGACAATGGACTGTTACAGTGGTGGGTGACGTGAAGCCTGATTCTCTGCTATGATATGAAGACTGATTCTCTGCTGACATGAAGCTAGATTCTGCGTTATGGGACCTCTCTCCTCTGCCTGGGTGCCAGGGCCTAAATTTATGACAATTAACTGTTACAGTGGTGGGTGACGTGAAGCATGATTCTCTGCTATGATATGAAGACTGATTCTCTGCTGACATGAAGCCAGATTCTGTGTTATGGGACCTCTCTCCTCTGTCTGGGTGCCGGGGCCTAAATTTATGACAATGGACTGTTACAGTGGTGGGTGACGTGAAGCCTGATTCTCTGCTATGATATGAAGACTGATTCTCTGCTGACATGAAGCCAGATTCTGTGTTATGGGACCTCTCTCCTCTGCCTGGGTGCCAGGGCCTAAATTTATGACAATGGACTGTTACAGTGGTGGGTGACGTGAAGCATGATTCTCTGCTATGATATGAAGACTGATTCTCTGCTGACATGAAGCCAGATTCTGTGTTATGGGACCTCTCTCCTCTGCCTGGGTGCCAGGGCCTAAATTTATGACAATGGACTGTTACAGTGGTGGGTGACGTGAAGCCTGATTCTCTGCTATGATATGAAGACTGATTTTCTGCTGACATGAAGCCAGATTCTGTATTATGGGACCTCTCTCCTCTGCCTGGGTGCCAGGGCCTAAATTTATAACAATGGACTGTTACAGTGGTGGGTGACGTGAAGCATGATTCTCTGCTACGATATGAAGACTGATTCTCTGCTGACATGAAGCCAGATTCTGTGTTATGGGACCTCTCTCCTCTGCCTGGGTTCCAGGGCCTATATTTATGACAATGGACTGTTACAGTGGTGGGTGACGTGAAGCCTGATTCTCTGCTATGATATGAAGACTGATTCTCTGCTGACATGAAGCCAGATTCTGCGTTATGGGACCTCTCTCCTCTGCCTGGGTGCCAGGGCCTAAATTTATGACAATTAACTGTTACAGTGGTGGGTGATGTGAAGCATGATTCTCTGCTATGATATGAAGACTGATTCTCTGCTGACATGAAGCCAGATTCTGTGTTATGGGACCTCTCTCCTCTGTCTGGGTGCCGGGGCCTAAATTTATGACAATGGACTGTTACAGTGGTGGGTGACGTGAAGCCTGATTCTCTGCTATGATATGAAGACTGATTCTCTGCTGACATGAAGCCAGATTCTGTGTTATGGGACCTCTCTCTTCTGCCTGGGTGTGTTCTGGTTCTGGCCAAACTGCCAGTTCGATTTGATGTACTGCTCCAAATTAATTAAGATACGTTCACGGAGAGATCAGACAGACAACTCACTACATGGAGTTAAAAAGGATCTCTGGTTTATTTCTAAGAAAACAGACAATACATAGTTTTCACGAGAGGAGGGAGTGAGGGGGGGTGAAAGATAAAGTATATATTTTCTATTGGCTATGAACTCTCTACTTTTCTGTAACCTTGACGGCCAGAGGAAATTCCTCCTCACTCCCCCCCCTTGTTCCTGGGTGAAACCGTTACTTCTTTCTTTGTAGCTGCTTGCTTGAGCTGAACGGAAACCACAAAGAAACACATGATAAAAACACAAAGTAAGATTCTAGTTTATAGGTGTTGGCAGAATGCCTGGCCGCCATCTTAGCTCAACAAGCAAGTATCCATTTTGTATCAATAGTCCATAACAGTCCCCCCTTGGAGACTTGATTGTAGACTTTCCCTTTGCCTAGCGAATCCCCTGGGCATACCATTCGTATCCTCTTCACCCGCAGTGGCGACAACCTACCCCTTATAGGTAGGCTCCCGGTTGCTCGGACTTGTGGTAATACCCTGGGATTCATCGCACCCTATCTCAGCCAGGCATCATTGTGAGGAGGGGGAGCTGTGTTGAACGATGTTTCCTTCTGTCCTTCCTCATCGTAGAGGAGCATAATAGGTCGTTCATCAGTTTTCTTCATTCTTTTTGAAAAGCGGGTCACACAAATAAGAACAAGCTTAATCACTACATATATCACTAATATTATTAGGGCTACCTGCAATATTACCTGGACAATTCCCATGAGCCAACCTCCAATACCTTTGAACCAGTTATTGGGGTTAAGGGAAGAGAAGGTATCAGACCACCATGTATCTTTATCAGCTTTATGTGCGTCCAGCCACTTATCTCTTAAATCCGCCATCTTCTCTATACCCACCTTAACTTGCAAATTACCCTGCGGGTCTATGTAATGGCAACAAGAGGGTCCCACAACCTGGCACATACCTCCATCTTTAGCTGTGACATAATCTAGAACTAATGTGTGTTGGTTGGTGACAATGATTAACTGGTTTTGCACAATGTTTGAGGTATTCATAAGTCTCATCACTTCCCATATTTGGTCATCCAGGTAGTCTGTTGCTACTACCAGATAATCCCACATCTGCACTATCATGGGATATATGAAGATGGAACTAACAGTTTTGTTGGTAATGCTCATCTCTACTACATGTGGCTTGCCATTTGGTCTGGGTGTATTATCTTTGGCCCTACGATACAAGGTGTGTTTAGGTACTGCATTTATGCCAATTTCAGAGTGTGGTACTATAAAGGTAGCAGGAGTAAGCCTGGCGATGGTGCACAGTCCTGTGACATTCTGGGATAACCATTTGTATGCTTTGTGTCCACAAACTGAGTATATGTCGTCTGGAACTGTCACTGCTGTGCCATTGAATAATCGGGTAATTAGTTTGGCTAATTGTGTCCCTTTCACCAACTCATATCCTTTTGACTGACTTTCGGTGTCGTTAGCTAATATACTTGTCAGGAGATCCTCTACAGTACGGTTGTTACAGGGCAGATCCTTTCCGTTCACAGCATCTACACCAATACACTGCACGTGGCTGTCTGTTTTTGAATCATTGCAACCTGAGTGTATGTGTGTACTAAATGTCATACCTTTGGTTTGTACTTGGAGACAATAACAGTGTGTCCAGCTAGGAAAACATGTGACATTAGCCCAGTGTCCCTCTTGCCAAGGAGTAGAGCTATAATCTACCGAGGGTCCTGATCTGTTTATCATGAGCCATCGGGCATCTGCTCACCCTGCAACAGGTAAGGCTACTTCCCTGTCCTTGTGTGTACTGGATTTAACTTGGTGTATGGTAGAATTAGACAGGTCAATCAGTTCAGAAAGTTCCAAGGGTATTTGCAAAATAAGGCATACTGGTTGAACTCACGGGACTGTGGGTACAGATCCAACAATCTCTGAGTGTCTCAACCCCTGGACTAGAATTTGATGGTGCCGTGTCAGTGAATTGTCCCATTCATCACCCAGTGGCGTGAACACTGCTGATATGCCTACAGTCAAAGTCATGATCAGTATGTGAATCCTCATGGCTTATTGTTCCAGGGTCGTCGGGACAGCCTTTTTACTCTTTTACAATGTGAGGCGTGGATCCAGGTAAGCCTCCCTTCGAGTTTCACAGAGGTCGGGGTAGTCAGCAACATCTGGTAAGGCCCCTTGTATCGTGGTTCGAGGGTGTTTCTGACGTGTTTCTTGACCACCACCCACTCTCCAGGTTTGAGATTGTGAATTCCCTCTAGGGAGTCAGGATCTGGAATGGAAGAGAAAACTTGTGCACGTATGTTAGACAATTGTTTACTCAGGGCAATCACATATTTAGCAACAGATTCATAATGCATTTGCAATTGCTGTGGGAAGTACTGTCCCATCCTAGGCCGTGTCCTTAACAAAATTTGGTGTGGAGGCCTAGGGGTGTGTCTAACTGAAAATAGTGCTATTGGCAGGCATTGTACCCAACTGAGCCCTGTCTCCCCAGTCATTTTCAGCATCTTGGACTTCAGTACCCCGTTCAGTCGTTTGACTTTGTCGCCGCTTTGGGGTCTGTAGGGTGTGTGATACGCCAGGTGTGACCCTACAATCTTCCAGACCTCTTGGGTTAGACTAGCAGTGAATGCTGGGCCCTGATCACTCTCAATGACCTCAGGTACTCCGAACCTACAGACAAGCTCCTGCATCAGTTTTTTGCAGTAGTGGTTGCTGTCTGGTTTCGGACGGGGTAGGCTTCTGGCCACCCAGAGAACAAGTCTATCACTACTAGCACATATTGAAACCCTTGGCACATTGGCATCTGGATGTGGTCAATTTGAATCCGTTGGAACGGGTACTGGGCTTTGGGGAGACATTTGGTTGGTGTAGGCTCAGGTCTTCCCGGGTTGCACTGCGCACAGATGAGGCAAGACTGAGTATGCCTCACCAGGACAGGGGTTATCCCTGGGGCCATTGTCTATTAGTTCTTTCATGATGGTCTTAGATTGGTGGGTGGGCCCATGAGCTATTGAAGCTATCAGAGGATAGAGAGCTTTGGGCAGAGATGCTCTCTTTCCTTGGGTCCACAGTCCAGATTCTTTCTCTTCTTGGGCTGACTCTTTTAGCCAATCCAATTTTTCTTGTGGCGTGGCCTGTTTCTGTATTTGTTTCAGGAGGTCCCATGTGATTTCTTCTTGTTCCAGGTCTTCCTGTGTTATCATAATCTGGTCTGACTGGACTCTTTCCTCTTTCACTGCTGCTTCCTTGGCTGCTTGATCAGCTAGGGCCTTTCCTCTGGCTTCAGAGGTGTCAGCTAGAGTGTGCCTGTAGATCAATAAAATCTTCAGAATCTCCATTATACTCCCCCTTGGAAGAGGAAGGAGTGCAGCAGGATTGAGGATGTGGCACCTCTGAATGGTGACATTATCTGGCAGAAGCAAACTACACGGAAGCCGGAGGTGGCGCTGTGCAGTGAGGTGTTTAGGTTGAGTCTGCTGGAGGATGGCAGAAATGTCATGGGGAGCCAGAATAGTGAGGGCATGACCCAGCACAACGTCAGATGTGACGTTTAGAAGAGAGCTGGCAGCATGGATAGCTCTGACACAGGAAGGGGCTTCTCTGGCTACTGGGTCCAGTCTCTTTGTATGGTAGGACTTTGGGGTCCTTCAGGGTCACAGTGACTGGTGGGACATTGAGGTATCCAATATCCTGGGGTCCTCTGGCCCAGAGAGTATTGGGGATGAGGTGCAAAATGGTTTGCAGCGAATCCCCTTGCTCATATGAATCAGTGCAGAATTTTATTGTCAGACATCCGGCAGCCATGGGTGTCACATAATTTGAGTGAAAACCACAAAGACCAAGAAGCGAGACAGTTTCTTATCAGAAAGAGGAGCTTAAACTAACACAGCAGAAACTAACATTTCTGTGAAAAGAAAAAAGGTGGGGGTCAACTGATCCCCCGCAGCTGTCCTGCAATGTGGTGGAATGATCTGCATGGAATGATCTGCAAATTTAGCTTTTGTCCATTTCTGTAGTTGTTCTATAAAGAATTCTCCAGACTCATGATCCCGGGGGTCAAAGTTAGCACCTTTAAGTTCAGGGATGTGGATTTGATCCATTATCAGTGTGGAGTATTCACCTGTCTTGTTTTCCACTATATTTTGCAGGTCCGACCATGTGCACCCATAGGTTTGATGCACTTGGGACAGTTTCCAGAAAAAGGGCATGGGATGGGTCTCAGGGTCAGGCAGTAAATTCACTATGGTGAATAACTGTTGTGGGGTGAAAGACACATATTTTGGTGGTCCCTGTGGCCGGTTAAGTGCTAGGGCTTCTTTCAGTGTCTCAAGGTTTCCCTGCTCAATTTTCTGTAAGTTCTTTTGTAACTCTGTAATCTGACCCTGCAGTATTTGATCTTGTGAACGTCGTGATGGGCGCATGGTCATGGGTACAGTCCACTGTGGTGCCAGGGGTAAAGTTGGCGGATCACCGTAGTCTGTCGGGGTACCCCGCAGAGGAGTCTGCATATTACCCGGTGCATTTTGTATGCCCATTGTGGATTCTGCAGCACCGTCTGCATCCCCCTGTTCTGCTTCATCAGGTTGCCCCCCTACCATTATAGGAGTAAGGGTGGCAGGTGAGTGGGGTAGCATGATCGTACCGTCCGGGTTAACCATGGGGTACAAGGTAGTAGGAAGGGGCAAGGGTGACATAGGAGTGACGGGGGGTCCGGACCGAATGATATTAAAGGTCCGTTCATGGGCGTTGCCTGGGGACTAGATGGCGCTGTAGCTAACACGGGAAGTGAATCGACGTGCCGGGGAGTAGTTACCAAGGTGTGGTTTTGTGGGTGGGGAACCCCACAGGGAAGGCACGTATCACGGGAGGAGGGATTCTGTTGACCACATGTTTTGCAGATCCACCCACCTGCTTTCTTCCCGGCGCCATTATAGGGTGGTGGCTAGTCATGTATCAATGCAACACCAGGCTTACAGAAATATCTCTGTCTTTTCTCATCAAAATTTAGTTCCCCCCCGGTCTGTTCAAATTATTTACTACAGTCCAACCACACACGGACCATGTCTGTCAATTTATCATCTTCTAACTTCCCTCTCTTCTCGTTTAACAACACTTGCCAGGTGGCACTACATAGGATGCCTCCTTTACAGACACCTTTAACTCTTCTCCAACTTACTTAATCCTTTTATGAGGATGCCTCCTTTACAGACACCTTTAACTCTTCTCCAACTTACTTAATCCTTTTATGAAACGTTTGCCTCTCCTGTCCGCCACGTACTATTCAGGTGAACAGTAACCCTTCGGGACACTTTCCTCATTTCCCATTATCTCTCGTACCTACTGAAGCCGCCTAAAGACCTCTGCATAGAGTAATCACTGGACGTGAAGACCTTTGAGTCCCGGTCAGCACACTCTGGGCTACCGCGAACCGCTCTCCACCCATCTGTGATCGTCCCCTTTATGGAGATTCGAGTCAGACACCGGGCTGAACTCCGATACAGGAACACAGGAGAACTCCGTGTCTCAGTCAATGATACTTGTCAACAGGGTCTTCACAACTTATAGGCACAACACAGTACATCAAGACTTTAAGAAAACATATGGGGTTCTTACTTTCATGCCCTCGAGGACGTCCCAGACTGCTTCCGCACCCCTCCCTCAGACGAACACCAAAAGGCTACACCAGGGGACACTTTATAGGCAAGATGACTCAATTTTCCTACCTCATATCACGGGTTGCGATCCCGGTGTCCGTTAGTGCGCCTCTCCTCGTCTGGTCTCTGGGGGTACGGGAACAGAGGGTCCAATCCTCGAGCCCCACGATTGGCGCCAAAATTGTTCTGGTTCTGGCCAAACTGCCAGTTCGATTTGATGTACTGCTCCAAATTAATTAAGATACGTGCACGGAGAGATCAGACAGACAACTCACTACATGGAGTTAAAAAGGATCTCTGGTTTATTTCTAAGAAAACAGACAATACATAGTTTTCACGAGAGGAGGGAGTGAGGGGGGGTGAAAGATAAAGTATATATTTTCTATTGGCTATGAACTCTCTACTTTTCTGTAACCTTGACGGCCAGAGGAAATTCCTCCTCACTCCCCCCCCCCTTGTTCCTGGGTGAAACCGTTACTTCTTTCTTTGTAGCTGCTTGCTTGAGCTGAACGGAAACCACAAAGAAACACATGATAAAAACACAAAGTAAGATTCTAGTTTATAGGTGTTGGCAGAATGCCTGGCCGCCATCTTAGCTCAACAAGCAAGTATTTATTTTGTATCAATAGTCCATAACAGGTGCCAGGGCCTAAATTTATGACAATGGACTGTTACAGTGGTGGGTGACGTGAAGCCAGATTCTCTGCTATGGGACCTCTCTCCAATTGATATTGGTTAATTTTTTTTTTTTTTTTTATTCATTTCCCTCTCCACATTTGTTTGCAGGGGATTTACCTACATGTTGCTGCCTTTTGCAGCCCTCTAGCCCTTTCCTGGGCTGTTTTACAGCCTTTTTAGTGCCGAAAAGTTCGGGTCCCCATTGACTTCAATGGGGTTCGGGTTCGGGACGAAGTTCGGATCTGGTTCGGATCCCGAACCCGAACATTTCCGGGAAGTTCAGCCGAACTTCTCGAACCCGAACATCCAGGTGTTCGCTCAACTCTACCTGTATGTCATATTCTAGGTTCTTCAAAGTACCCACCTTTTGCTTTGATTACTGCTTTGCACACTCTTGGCATTCTCTTGATAAGCTTCAAGAGGTAGTCACCTGAAATGGTTTTCACTTCACAGATGTGCCCTGTCAGGTTTAATAAGTGGGATTTCTTGCCTTATAAATGGGGTCGGGACCATCAGTTACGTTGTGGAGAAGTCAGGTGGATACACAGCTGATAGTCCTACTGAATAGACTGTTAGAATTTGTATTATGGCAAGAGAAAAGCAGCTAAGTAAAGAAAAACGAGTGGCCATCATTACTTTAAGAAATGAAGGTCAGTCAGTCCGAAAAATTGGGAAAACTTTGAAAGTGTCCCCAAGTGCAGTCACAAAAACTATCAAGCGCTACAAAGAACCTGGCTCACATGTGGATCGCCCCAGGAAAGGAAGACCAAGAGTCACCTCTGCTGCGGAGGATAAGTTCATCCGAGTCACCAGCCTCAGAAATCGCAGTTTAACAGCAGTTCAGATTAGAAACCACGTCAATGCCACACAGAGTTCTAGCAGCAGACACATCTCTAGAACAACTGTTAAGAGGAGACTGTGTGAATCAGGTCTTCATGGTAGAATATCTGCTAGGAAACCACTGCTAAGGACAGGCAACAAGCAGAAGAGACTTGTTTGGGCTAAAAAACACAAGGAATGGACATTAGACCAGTGGAAATCTGTGCTTTGGTCTGATGAGTTCAAATTTGAGATCTTTGGTTCCAACCACCGTGTCTTTGTGCGACGCAGAAAAGGTGAACGGATGGACTCTACATGCCTGGTTTCCACCGTGAAGCATGGAGGAGGAGGTGTGATGGTGTGGGGGTGCTTTCCTGGTGACACTGTTGGGGATTTATTAAAAATTGAAGGCATACTGAACCAGCATGGCTACCACAGCGGCATGCTATTCCATCCGGTTTGCGTTTAATTGGACCATCATTTATTTTTCAACAGGACAATGACCCCAAACACACCTCCAGGCTGTGTAAGGGCTATTTGACCATGAAGGAGAGTGATGGGGTGCTGGCCTCCACAGTCACCGGACCTGATCCTAATCGAGATGTTTTGGGGTGAGCTGGACCGCACAGTAAAGGCAAAAGGGCCAACAAGTGCTAAGCATTTCTGGGAACTCCTTCAAGACTGTTGGAAGACCATTTCAGGTGACTACCTCTTGAAGCTCATCAAGAGAATGCCAAGAGTGTGCAAAGCAGTAATCAAAGCAAAAGGTGGCTACTTTGAAGAACCTAGAATATGACATATTTTCAGTTGTTTCACACTTTTTTTTTATGTATATAATTTCACATGTGTTAATTCATAGTTTTGATGGTGTCACGGAAGGTGTACAGGAAACAAGACAACACAAAATGAATATATGACTCACTGGATCCAAAACTAAGGAACAAAAAGGGAGACCCCTGCATCAGACCTGGCACTCTCCCTGACTGCGAAAATCCCAATGGTATATGATCGCATATCCTCGTACCTCGACTGTATAACACCTGAACACCCTATAATAGTGAGGGGACACGACCAGCGGCTCCCTACACTAGACACGGAGGGAGTCAGGGTCACCTGGGATCCAGCAAACAGAAAAACACAAAAGAATGCACAACACTTATCTTGTAGAAGACTGGGAAATAGGATCAGCATGCACACACACTCCAGGAAGTTGTATAAACCGCACACTAATGCACTATGGGGAGGAATTTAAAGGGATGCAATCAGTCCAACTATATGACAGCTGAGAGAGACTAACGAGATGAGCAACTGAAAGCAAAACAAAGGAAGCTCAAGGAGGAGGTTCTGAAAGGCATCTGTCAGAGCTTCTCAGATGTCTGGTGGTGACAGTACCACTCCCTCTACTAGTGGACTCCGGACACTCAGAGCCCACCTTCTCAGGATGTGACCTATGGAAAGCCCTGATGAGACGAGTGGCCTTAATGTCCGTCACTGGGACCCACATCCTCTCCTCAGGACCATAACCCTCCCAATGAAGGAGGTACTGGAGAGAACCGCGGACAACACGAGAATCCACAATCCTAGAGACCTGAAATTCAAGATTACCATCAACCATAATCAGAGGAGGAGGCAAAGACGAGGGTACAATGGGTTGAACATAAGGTTTTAATAAGGACTTATGAAAAACATTATGGATCTTCCAAGTCTGAGGAAGATCAAGACGGTAGGCAACAGGATTGATGACAGACAAGATTTTGTAAGGCCCAATAAACTTAGGACCCAACTTCCAGGAGGGAACCTTCAATTTGATATTCTTGGTAGACAACCACACCAGATCACCAACATTCAGGTCCGGACCAGGCACACGTCTCTTATCTGACACACGCTTATATCTCTCACTCAAGCTCTTTAGATTATCCTGAATCTTTTGCCAAATAGATGACAAAGACGAGGAGAATCTGTCCTCATCAGGTAAACCAGAAGACCCCTCTCCCGAGAATGTCCCAAACTGCGGATGAAACCCATATGCACCAAAAAATGGTGACTTATCAGAGGACTCCTGACGACGGTTATTTAAAGCAAACTCAGCAAGGGACAAAAAAGAACACCAATCCTCCTGATTCTCCGCCACAAAACAGCGCAGATATGTCTCCAGATTCTGATTGACGCGCTCTGTCTGGCCATTCGACTGCGGGTGGAAAGCAGAAGAGAATGACAACCGAATCCCCAAGCGAGAACAGAAAGCCTTCCAGAATCTGGAAACAAACTGCGTGCCCCTATCAGAGACTATGTCTGAAGGAATACCATGCAATTTGACAATGTGATCAATAAATGCCTGCGCCAGCGTCTTAGCATGGGCAAGCCAGGAAAAGGGATGAAATGCACCATTTTGCTAAAACGGTCCACCACCAGCAGAATCACAGTCTTCCCCGAGGAACGAGGCAGGTCCGTTATGAAGTCCATGGACAGATGTGTCCAAGGACGGGAAGGAATGGGTAAGGGAAGGAGAGGACCCGATGGCCGTGAATGAGGGACTTTGGCACGAGCGCAAGTCTTGCAGGCTGCCACAAAACCCTCAACCGACTTACGAAGCGCCAGCCACCAGAATCTCAGAGCGATCAGATCCACTGTGGCTCTTGCCCCCGGGTGCCCAGCAAGGACCGTATCGTGGTGTTCCTTAAAAATCTTGTGTCTTAAAGCGAGAGGCACAAACAACCTCCCAGGAGGACAAAGATCAGGGGCCTCTGACTGGGCTACCTGCACCTTTGCCTCCAATTCAGGATAAAGAGCAGAGACCACCACACCTTCAGCCAAAATGGGACCCGGGTCTTCAAAATTCCCGCCTCCCGGAAAACAACGTGACAGGGCATCTGCCTTCACATTCTTAACCCCAGGGCGGAACGTGACAACAAAATTAAACCTTGAAAAGAACAAAGACCATCTGGCCTGTCTCGGGTTCAGACGCTTGGCTGACTCCAAGTAGGCCAGATTCTTATGGTCAGTAAACACGGTAATAGGGTGTCTGGCTCCCACTAGCCAATGGCGCCATTCCTCAAAAGCCAACTTGATGGCCAACAACTCCCTATCTCCCACATCGTAATTTCTCTCTGCGGAGGAGAGTTTCTTCGAGAAAAAGGCACACGGTCGCCATTTGGCAGGAGAGGAACCCTGAGACAAGACCGCACCCACACCCACCTCAGAAGCATCAACCTCAACTATGAAGGGTAGAGAAATATCAGGTTGTACCAAGATGGGAGCGGAAGCAAAACTCTCCTTGATATTAGAAAAGGCCTTACGCGCCTCTACCGACCAGGAAGAAAAATCTACCCCTTTCTGGTCATATCAGTGAGTGGTTTAACAACAGAGGAATAATTCAAAATAAACTTCCTGTAATAATTGGCAAAGCCCAAAAAACGCATCAGCGCCTTCTGATTCTCAGGAAGCTTCCACTCAAGCACAGCGCGGACCTTCTCGGGGTCCATGCGAAAACCAGAAGCGGAGAGAAGAAACCCCAGAAATTGAATTTCTGGAACCGCAAACACACATTTTTCCAGTTTCGCGTATAATTTATTCTCCCGCAGGATGAGCAAGACCTGACGTAAGTGTTCCTTATGAGTTTTGAAATCAGGAGAAAAAATCAAAATGTCATCCAAATACACTAATACAAATTTTCCCATTAAATTATAAAAAATGCTGTTCACGAAATGCTGAAAAACGGCTGGGGCATTCATCAAACCAAAAGGCATAACCAAATTCTCAAAATGGCCCTCAGGGGTATTGAAGGCCGTCTTCCATTCGTCTCCTTCTCTGACCCTGACCAGGTTGTATGCCCCTCTTAGATCTAATTTGGAAAAAACTTTAGCCCCAACAATCTGGTTAAACAGGTCCGGGATCAGAGGAAGCGGATAAGGGTCACGAATAGTGATACTGTGCAGCTCCCTGAAATCCAGACAAGGTCTTAAAGAACCATCTTTTTTCTTAACAAAGAAAAAAACTGCGGCAACAGGTGAATTTGAAGGTCGTATGTGTCCTTTTCTCAGACTCTCAGAGATATAAGCACGCATAGCGACCCTTTCAGGTTGGGAGAGATTGTATAAACGAGATTTAGGCAGCTTGGCACCTGGGATGAGATTAATAGGGCAATCGTACTCCCTGCGCGGGGGCAAATCCTGAACTCCACTCTCAGAGAAGACATCTGAAAATTCAGAGAGAAAAGATGGTACAGTCTTAGTAGAAACCTCAGAAACAGATGTCGTGAGGCAATTCTCTCTGCAAAAGTCACTCCAACCATTTATTTGCCTCGCTTGCCAATCAATGGTGGGGTTATGTTTAGTGAGCCAGGGTAGACCCAACACTAGAGGAGTAGGCAATCCGCTAAGGACGAAACATGACACATCCTCAACATGAGCATCACTCACAATTAAACGGATATTGTGAACTATGCCTTTTAATGATTTCTGAAAAAGTGGAGCGGAATCAATAGCAAAAACAGGAATATCCTTTCCCAAAGTGCATACCTGGAAACCATGAGTTATCGCAAATTGATTATCAATGAGATTGACAGCTGCTCCACTATCTACAAAAATTTCACAAAAAAAATTCTCTCTAGCGCCACCCTGGCAGGCAGGACAAAACGGGAACTACAAGCAAACGGAAAATCTTCAATTTCCGCCTAAACCCTGCCAATAGTAACAGATGGAACATTTTTAAAGGATTTTTTCCTTTTTGTTTCTTTATTACTCCCAAAAAACTGCCTGAATCTCCTAGAGGGACAAACATTTGCCATATGATTTATACCTCCACAACAAAAACAAACCTTCCCATGCGGTCTGAATCTTCTATTGTCAGAGGCAATGAACCCCAGCTGCATGGGCTCCTGCTCAGAAGGGGTTGACAGCGACTCAGACCCTGCGCACAGAATGAGACCGCTGCACTGTCCTGGGATTGAGTATGACAGGAAGGAGTGATCTCTCCTCTCTCTCTCTCTCTCTCTCTCTCTCTAAGACGCCTGTCAATACGAACGGCCTGAGACATAGCAGAGTCCAAGGAGATAGGCCTCTCATGAAAGGCAAATGCATCTTTCAATCCCTCTGAAAGACCATGGCAAAATTGACTTCGGAGTGCAGCATCATTCCAACCAGTATCAGCTGCCCATCTCCGAAATTCTGAGCAGTATATCTCGGCGGATTGTTTACCCTGGCATAACAGACGTAGTCTAGAGTCAGCCAAAGCCATACGATCCGGATCATCATATATCTGACCCAGGGCTAAAAAGAATTCATCCAGTGAACGGAGGGGCCGTGCCCCCACCGGCAGCGAAAAGGCCCAGGACTGAGTGGTATCCCTGAGCAGCGATATAATGATCCCCACCCTCCGTTCCTCATCACCAGAGGAATGGGGAAGAAGGCGAAAATGGAGTTTGCAAGCCTCTCTAAAACGCACAAAATTCTCACTACCCCCGGAGAACGTATCCGGGAGTGAGATCTTAGGCTCAAAACAAACTCCATGAACGCAAGCTGAACCAGTCACTTGAAACTGAGAAAGAGTCTTCCGGAGATCTGCTACCTCCAATGAAAGACCCTGCAAGCGTTCAGTCAAAAGTGAAACCGGATCCATGCTTGAGACGGTTTTGGCGGTTTATAATGTCACGGAAGGTGTACAGGAAACAAGACAACACAAAATGAATATATGACTAACTGGATCCAAAACTAAGGAACAATAAGGGAGACCCCTGCATCAGACCTGGCACTCTTTCTGACTGCTCAGCCTATGCTAAAATCCCAATGGTAGATGATCGCATATCCTCGTACCTCGACTGTATAACACCTGAACACCCTATAATAGTGAGGGGACATGACCAGCGGCTCCCTACACTAGACACGGAGGGAGTCAGGGTCACCTGGGATTAAGCAAACAGAAAATCACAAATGAATGCATAACACTTAACTTGTAGAAAACTGGGAAATAGGATCAGCATGCACACACACTCCAGGAAGTTGTATAAACCGCACACTAATGCATTATGGGGAGGAATTTAAAGGGATGCAATCAGTCCAACTACATGACAACTGAGAGAGGCTAACGAGATGAGGAACTGAAAACCAAAACAAAGGAAGCTGAAGGAGGAGGTTCTGAAAGGTATCTGTCAGAGATTCTCAGATGTCTGGTGGTGACATTGCAATAACGAATATTTTTTTATTTTATTTTTTATCACTAGATAAACCTATTTAATCTTTTCTCACTTATTGTATATAACATCTTTTAATCTTTATTATGCTATCATCCATACCTATTTTTTTTATAGTTATTTTACCTATCATTAATCAACTTTTATTAGAAATATTTTCCTATCTATAATTAATACTTTCTCTTTATAAATGCTATAATATTTTATCTATAAAATAAATCATTATCTATAACTCACAATAAACAACATATAACAGACAATTGCACAAAGGCTGAATGCCAACAACCTATTCATGAGACAGGTACAGTCAGCATATCTTACAATGGCAGCCTTGCATGCAATGAGACATTCAAGACCAGCTCTCATCTGACTGAGAGCCAGTAAGCCTCAAAGTTGCTTGATTTAGTTGGATGGCTTGGGGGATGTGCACACCTGGTCAAAAAATCTTAAAATCATGACCACCTAGATCATTATCATCAGGGTGACGAAAATGTAAATTTTTTAAATTTTTGGATGCCAGCTAACTCTTCTCTCACTGCTTAGGAGGGGTGCATAACAATTTTCTGTTTTCTAATTGTCCTAACATCTATATTCAATAACCTTTCCATATTGCTTTGTCATGTAAACTAAACATGGACATACAGGGAGTGCAGAATTATTAGGCAAATGAGTATTTTGACCACATCATCCTCTTTATGCATGTTGTCTTACTCCAAGCTGTATAGGCTCGAAAGCCTACTACCAATTAAGCATATTAGGTGATGTGCAACTCTGTAATGAGAAGGGGTGTGGTCTAATGACATCAACACCCTATATCAGGTGTGCATAATTATTAGGCAACTTCCTTTCCTTTGGCAAAATGGGTCAAAAGAAGGACTTGACAGGCTCAGAAAAGTCAAAAATAGTGAGATATCTTGCAGAGGGATGCAGCACTCTTAAATTTGCAAAGCTTCTGAAGCGTGATCATCGAACAATCAAGCGTTTCATTCAAAATAGTCAACAGGGTCGCAAGAAGCGTGTGGAAAAACCAAGGCGCAAAATAACTGCCCATGAACTGAGAAAAGTCAAGCGTGCAGCTGCCAAGATGCCACTTGCCACCAGTTTGGCCATATTTCAGAGCTGCAACATCACTGAAGTGCCCAAAAGCAGAAGGTGTGCAATACTCAGAGACATGGCCAAGATAAGAAAGGCTGAAAGACGACCACCACTGAACAAGACACACAAGCTGAAACGTCAAGACTGGGCCAAGAAATATCTCAAGACTGATTTTTCTAAGGTTTTATGGACTGATGAAATGAGAGTGAGTCTTGATGGGCCAGATGGATGGGCCAGATGGATGGGCCCTTGGCTGGATTGGTAAAGGGCAGAGAGCTCCAGTCCGACTCAGACGCCAGCAAGGTGGATGTGGAGTACTGGTTTGGGCTGGTATCATCAAAGATGAGCTTGTGGGGCCTTTTTGGGTTGAGGATGGAGTCAAGCTCAACTCCCAGTCCTACTGCCAGTTTCTGGAAGACACCTTCTTCAAGCAGTGGTACAGGAAGAAGTCTGCATCCTTCAAGAAAAACATGATTTTCATGCAGGACAATGCTCCATCACACGCGTCCAAGTACTCCATAGCGTGGCTGGCAAGAAAGGGTATAAAAGAAGAAAATCTAATGACATGGCCTCCTTGTTCACCTGATCTGAACCCCATTGAGAACCTGTGGTCCATCATCAAATGTGAGATTTACAAGGAGGGAAAACAGTACACCTCTCTGAACAGTGTCTGGGAGGCTGTGGTTGCTGCTGCACGCAATGTTGATGGTGAACAGATCAAAACACTGACAGAATCCATGGATGGCAGGCTTTTGAGTGTCCTTGCAAAGAAAGGTGGCTATATTGGTCACTGATTTGTTTGTGTTTTGTTTTTGAATGTCAGAAATGTATATTTGTGAATGTTGAGATGTTATATTGGTTTCACTGGTAAAAATAAATAATTGAAATGGGTATATATTTGTTTTTTGTTAAGTTGCCTAATAATTATGCACAGTAATAGTCACCTGCACACACAGATATCCCCCTAAAATAGCTAAAACTAAAAACAAACTAAAAACTACTTCCAAAAATATTCAGCTTTGATATTAATGAGTTTTTGGGGTTCATTGAGAACATGGTTGTTGTTCAATAATAAAATTAATCCTCAAAAAAACAATTTGCCTAATAATTCTGCACTCCCTGTATAGGAAAGACATGCAAATAGTGTTTCAGCTAAAAAACAAGGTAGATTCTGCTAATTTGCATGTGCAATGAGCAGGACACTAGTACAATGCAGTGGGTCAGGATAGATATGTGTATAAGTCTATGAGTAGTTTGTGACGCCAATTGCAGCTTGCGCAAGTACTGTAGCAGGGCCCTTTAAGATGTTATAACTCAAGTACCAGGCGAGGAATGCCAGAGGGGGATAATGTCTCTGTATAGCAGATAAGGTAGTGTCAATGGTGTCTCCTACCTTGGTACGGCTGGACTCCTGGATCCTGGCTCACTTGCAATAAAATTGAGTGTGGTCAGTAGGAGTAATTGAGGAATGATTGAGATCCAGACAGGAGATATCATCTAACTTATCTTTACTGAATGGCAACAGATATCCATACGAGTTACAGCTTTAGTCTTGGGTCCCAGCAGGTATTGGCAATATGTGGCAGGAATCTATATATTCAGCTTCTTGTCATATGCCTAGAGAATCTGGCAGGTATCTTTCTTCTGCTCTGTCTTCTGCTTGTAATGGGCCTGACTAGCTGAGGAGGAATTTGGCTTCTCCTGGACTCTGGATAAGTACTCACAGGACTGCTCGCAGGGAATGAGGTTTTCCTGGAGATCTGTTGTTCTGGAGGGTTTCTTACTTGTCACCAGCTGAGGTAGATGACTCAGGCTGGGAAGAGTGATCCTTGGCCTCAGCCGAGGCTGGATCCTGAGTTGGGATCCCTGTAACTGGGAGCTCCTACCAACACAGCGTGCCCCAGCAGGGGTGGCTGGTACACTAACTTAACTTTCTTCTCCTCCTCATGAGACAGGACATGGGAACAGCCCACTTCTGCTCAAACAGGGGAGACTAGGCTGGAATTAACTATTCCAGGCATAGATATACTAAACTGGCTATATACCTGATCACACATTGCCGCCACCTGCTGGTTGTACAGGGAAATTACAGCATGATATATGAAACAGGCATAGAAAATATATATACAGGGAAATGCAATGTTAGATTACACAAGATAATAAATATACACCTGACATGTTGTAGCAGGGAAACAGAGTTTAATGACAACTCTGGGATGTTACACATGTCTTTCCCATATGCCCATGTTTATGCAAATGAGTTTACATGAAAACAGTACAGAAAGGTCATTGAATATAAATGTTAGGACAATAAGAAAACGGAACATTTTTATGCAGCCCGCCTAAGCAGTGTGACAAGAGGTAGCTGGCATCCAAAACAATTTTTTACAATTTTTGTCACCCAAATGATAATTATCTAGGTGCGCAGGTCGCCCAAGCCATCCAACACAAGTTAAGCAACTTTGAGGCTCACTGGCTCTCAAGTCCGTGTGGATAGAGAGTGTTGGTCTTGAATTTCTTATAGTACACAAGGCTGACATTGTAAGGTATGCTGACTGTGCCTGTCTCGTGGATAGGTTGTTGACTTGCACATACCTGGCTTTTGGCATACAGTCTTTGTGTGATTGTTAGTTATATGTTATAGATAATTAAATTGCGTGCGCAATATGTGCATATTACATTGGTGATTTTTGAAATCGTGAATATTCAGCTAAAAATTCACAAATTTGAATATTGTCTATGCCGCTTATCACTAGCCAAGATGCAGCGGGACAGTAAATAAAGCATTTGCCAGGTCTATCACTGTGAAACATGTAGCAGTGGATAGAACTTGTGATAGTAAGGTATGTGGGTTTGGCACTATTGGAGTTTGTAAAACTGTCCCCTTGTTAACTTCTCTAAAATCATGAACCATCCTGTAACTGACAGGCTGTTCCTTAACTGGTTTCTTCTTTATTGGGAACAGCGGGGTATTAGTGGGAGATACTGTTTTTATCAATACACCAGCCTGGAGAAAAGCATCAATTTGACTAACCATTGCTATCTCCTGGGCATGACTGAGGGGCTTAAAATGCACAGTGACTGGAGACACGGGGAGTTTCCCTATGTCTGTTTTTTATGCTGCTCATAAATCCTTCAGTACCACCTCAAGAACAGCCTGATCTACAAAGGGTTAATTCTGATAGGTCAGTCTCAGGCAGGGCCAGTGTCGCTATTAAGGGACATAATACTTCCTCTGGGGCCCCAAAATGTACACAGGTAGTGCCATCAGGGTAAAAGTGTATGTGGGCTCCCAGTGCTTGCAAAACATCAGTCCCTAAAAGAGGTTCTGGCAGGTTTTCTTTAACTAACAATTGGGTAACAGTACTGTCTTTTATCGTTAGTCTAACTGGCTCACATTCACGGACAAAAACTGTTCGTCCTGTAAATCCCACACCCGGTACATAACAAGAGGAACTAATGTGGCCGCAAGAAACTCTGGTCTACTACTGTTCTGGCTGTCCCCTTGTCAACCAGGAATGGTACTGCCTTTCTGTTTCTGAATATACAACAAAGAATCTACCTCGCACAACTTATCCTCTCCATCCCTCAGTTTCAACCTCACACTTTTATCTACTTTTATCCATGTACTAACCACTTCTTCACGTCCACGATCTTTATCCAACCACAATGTGTCCTTCTGAATCTTTCCCAGCTTAGCTTCCTCTGAGCTTCCTCCCTAAATCAGGGTGCCACCATACTAGTACTCCTAGGGTTAAGATTCCCATACTTCATCCCTGCCTTCTCCAACACTCTGTCCACAGTCTTCAGATCCTCTTTCCTTCACCAATGTTTTGGCTGTCTTATAACCTACTGTACCCTGTTACTGAGATTTCCCTTTCTATAATGTTCTGCAGTTTTCCAAACATAGTAAAGAACAAAACGTATACCGTGACTCCTAAAACAAGACCAAAAACATCCCAATCAAAATTACTCATGAACAGATCAGAAACTAAACCCAACAATCATAGGTATTTTCAACTTTCAAAGTTCTTTATCAATATGGGCTTGACTGTAAAAGGACTTTATACGTACATTCCTTCAACAATCCCTCAAACCAGACAACTGGTCAGGGAGGCACATATATAATGCAAGATAAAGTCTCTTACCTTGCACCGCTGTCTTTTATATCTGTCCGTCCCGGTCTGGATTATCCAAGTTGTTGGGAGATCAATGAAGTGTCCTTTAGTTGAGACCCATGTTGGGCACCAAGTTTTGTTGTGGCAAAACCCCGTTCTTCTATAATTGTCGAGGTCCCAATTGAAGTGTCCTTATGAGCGCTCAGAGAGCTGACACAGACACACTGCTGAATCAGACTCTCTCCTTTATTCCACACACATATACATCTTTATAACACTACAGACAATCATAGACAAGGGGGCGGAAATCGAAACTAATAATTTGATTAATTATTCATAAAAGGCAATACTTCCGCACTATACTAACAGAATTCTAATAATTAAAAAGTTTCTGCAGCATCTTATATCAAAGTTGACATTCTTCAGCAGTATAGCCCGAAACTAAGAAAACAAGACATAACTTTCTTGGACATCAAACTCTGATAAGGGGAGCGAGGGAACTGCTTGGCCTTGTAGCTAGAACATTTGGTTTATTCACAGAACCCCCCTCCTTATCCTTCACAGATGGCTCAGTAATTTTCCACATATGTACAAAATGGAGGACATGTTTATACAACATGTATTCTCATCCCTCACAATCTATATAGGCCAAAAATATGTCACAAGCTCTCTACTAACTTCCTACAGTACAATGTATTTAACATCTTCTCTAAGTACTGTGGGGATTTGCTCTGGTAGAAACCAAAAATATTGGTGTTCACGCCAGCCTCACTGCTTGTGCCCGCATCCTCCACCAATTGTGGGGATTCGCTCTGGTAGGCAGGACAAGCAGAAGCAGTATAGAGGCAAAGACCAGTTTGTAACTCAGAAATTTCAGTGTTTTATTCACACTTATGGCAACAAAACAGTATGACAGCCCATTTGCAGTTTTGGTGTTCATTCACACCTAGACAGTTCATATCTCAAAAACAGTCACCTTTTATCCTGGGTGTTAACAGGACAGCACAGGACAGAGCAGTCCTCCCGGATTCAGGCCTTCAGCCTGACACAGGGCTCAGATCCACAGAGATTGCCAAAGTTTTAATGTCGGAGAGAGAGATCATCACCACCACCTGACACTGCTGGCTGTTTTTTATAGGCCTCTCAAAACCCGGCCTGGAACGTGGGGAGAAGTCACCTACCCAGCACTTTGGCTACTCCCAATAAGTGCTGTCCCAGATTAGCTATTACAGCTATACTAAATAGCAAGGTGTCGACAGCAACTGCTGCTGACACATGAAAACTAGCTCTTACTCCACCGAGGCCAGGAACCTCTGTGACACATACCTTCCATCAACGACGGTCCCTTGTGCCTTCCTACATACCTCCCCCCATTGTTCAACCCTGAGGGGGTGAACACTTTCCAGACAGTGTACCCGGGACAGGGCATCTGCGTTTCCCTGCAAGCGGCCTGCCCTGTGTTTCACTGAGAACTTGAAATTCTGTAATGACAAGAACCATCTGGTGACCCGAGCATTCCTCTCGTTGGCCTGGCTCATCCACTTGAGAGGGTAGTGGTCGGTCACCACACGGAACTTTCTCCCCAACAGATTATAGTGGAGAGACTCGAGTGCTCACTTGATGGCCAGGCATTCTCTCTCCACTATACTGTACCTGGTCTCGGCTGGGGTAAGTTTGGGGCTCAGGAAAACAACAGGATGTCCCACCCCCCATTGATTTCCTGAGAGAGTACAGCTCCGAGGCCTACTTTAGAGACATAGGTCTGTACCACAAATTCAACAGAAAAAGCCTCTTCCGCCTGGTCATTCCAGCGGACCATCACGGACTTCCGTCCCTTCAAGAGCCCTGTCAACACAGCCGCTAAAGTGGAAAAATGGGGAATGAACCCATTCCCAGGAACTACTTTACTTGCCTCGTGGTGACAGATCGGGGCCAATTCCAAATCGCCTCTATTTTATTCACTTGGGGTTTGATAACTCCACGTCCACTGACGTACCCCAGGTACTTAGTCTCCTCTAACCCTATTGTGCATTTTTGGGGGTTAGCGGTCAGTTCAGCCTTCACTTTGGGTAGATGACTTTCCCAGTCAGTACTGTGGATGACAATATCGTCCAGGTAAGCTGAAGCGTACCGACGATGTGGATGCAGCACAATGTCCATAAGCCATTGAAAATTGGCAGGGGTGCCATGCAGACCGAAGAGTAACACCTTATATTGGTACAGCCCCTCTGGTGTGATGAAGGCAGTTTGCTCTTTGTCAGCCTCCATCAAGGGTACTTGCCATTACCCTTTGGTGAGGTCCAAAACAGAAAAATACCAGGCTTGGCCTAACCTCTCAATAAGTTCATCCACCTGAGGCATGGGATATGCATCAAACTGTCACGGATGGTGTTGCAGAAAGCTGGAACTTATAAATAAACATCTGACTGGCTTGATCCCAAACTAAGGAGCATATGGGTGAGCCCTAAAAAACCCCTAGAGCTCTCCCTGACTGCTATGCTGATGCAAAGGTCTTAATGGTAGACGATTGCATGCCCTTGTACCTTTCACTATGTGACACCTGAAAACCCTATAATAGTAAGGGGACACGACCACCGGCTCCCTGCACTTAATACGGACGGAGTCAGGGTCACCTACAATCAAGCCAGGAAGGGAACACAAATAAAGGAAACAGACTTATCTGAGGAATCAGGAGACGCAGGCTCCAGCACTGAACACAATCCAGGAAGAAGTATAAACCGCAAAGTAAGGCAGTATGGGAGGGAATATAAAAGGCAGACAATCAGTGCAAAAAGGTGACAGCTGGGAGAAGGAAAAGAGATGAGAAAGTAAAACAAAAACAAAGAACATCATACAACAGGTAGAGAAGAACGTCTACCAGATCTTCTCACAGAGCTGGCGGTGACACAAAATTAAAGATCTCTTTTAGTTTTCGGAAGTCGTTACAAAACTGGAGTGTCCCGTCCGGCTTGGGTATTAGCACTATAGGATTAGCCCACTCACTTTTAGACTCCTCAATGACGTCTAGTCTAAGCATCATCTGCACTTCCTCTGAGATGGCTTGTCGCCGAGCCTCGGGTATCCGGTATGGTTTTAGCCGGACTTTCGCCTGAGGCTTAGTGACAATGTCATGCCGAATTGTGGAAGTGCATCCAAGGAGATCTGAAAACACATCCGTGTTCTGGCTAATAAACTCTCTGGCCTCCTGAGCCTGCTTAGAGGAGAGGCTGTCAGCAATTCTTACTGTGGCAGCAGCTTCTCTTGCTTCAGACAGAGGGGCCGAAAACGCTTTTTCTAGAAAACCTGTCCGCGGGCTGTCTTCAGTACAGGTTTCCCCTATCTTTCCATGGTTTGAGTAGATTCACATGATACACCTGCTCCGGCTGTCACCTCCCTGGCTGGTGTACCTTGTAATTTACCTCTCCAATTTTGATATGCAGCAACTTACAGAGTTCCCTCATGATCTTGGACATAAAACGGGTCCCCTGGTCAGTCAGAACCTCTTTAGGTAGCCCCACTAGGGAAAACATCTCTATTAGCTCCTTAGCTATAATTTTAGCCGATGTATCCCGCAGTGGCACCGCCTCCGGGTACCGAGTGGCGTAGTCTAGGACGACTAAGATATGTTGGTGTCCTCTAGCGGAGTGTCGGTACTGGGCCTACAAGGTCCATAGAGATTCGCTCAAACGGTACCTCGATGATCGGGAGAGGTACCAAGGGACTGCAGAAAAGGTGCTGTGGGCTAGTTGCCTGGCAGGTCGTGCAAGACTTACAGAATTCATCCACCTCCCTAAACACACTGGACCAGTAAAACTATTGTAGTATCCGGTCCTGTGTTTTCTGTATTCCTAGATGACCTCCGAGAACATGTTGGTGGGCTAACTCTAACACGAGTTTGCAATAAGCCTAGGGCACCACCAACTGTTCAATGGGTTCACCCCACAGCTGGTTTACTCGATACAACATATCCCGCTGAACCACAAAACGGGGGAACACTGACTCTGCCCTGGTCCATAGGGGCTACATCCCAGGAGGGTTTGGTTGGTACAAGTCCCTGGGTCTGGGGTAGAGATTTATGGGGTTTGACTGCTCCCTCCCGAAAGAACCCTCCTTAAGATTCATAGTAGCCTCATAGCTCTCTACCAGGTCCACCATCTCCAGGGCATTGCCAGGAGACACCTGGCTGATCCAAATGCTGGAGAGGGGGTGGCAGTGCCCTCCAGAAGATATCGGCAAATAGTCTATCCAGCATAGTCGTGGGACTCAACACATCAGGCTGTAGCCACTTTTGCAAAAGGTGGAGTAAGTCATAATAATGGGGTCTCACGGGCTCAGCCGGCGTAAACCCCCACTGATGTACCCGTTGGGCATGGACCGACACATTTACCTCCAGTCGGGCCAAAATCTCACCCTTTACTTTCTGGTAGTCGGCCGCTTGATCGTCCGGCAAGTCAAAATATACCCGCTGGGAATTTGATACCAGGAATGGAACAACTACCTCATCCCGCTGGTCTCGGGGTAGGTTCTCCCTTGTGGCTACTTTCTCATACATCGCATCGTAGGTTTCCATGTTGTCTGCGGGTGTAATCTTAGGAATCGCTGCACGGCCTTCCTTCCGGGCATCATGGACACTCAGGTTGTTCCTGCTGTCTGCAAAGCCATCACATGTTGTTGCTGCTTATTAGCCTCGCATTGGTGCAGGTTTGTCTCCCGCTGCTGCAGATTAGCCTCAATGAGGGCCTTCACAACAGCCTCTATTTTGTCGTTGCAATACAGCTGGTTTAATGTACGACATACAACCGTGCCTGAAAAAATGCAGGAGCCAAAAATATCGGCGTTCATGCCAGCCTCCCTGCTCATTCCCGCATTCTCCACCAATTGTGGGGATTCACTGGTAGACAGGACAAGCAGACGCAGTATAGAGGCAAAGACCAGTTTGTAACTCAGAGACTTCAGTGTTTTATTTACACTTATGGCAAAAACATTTGCAGTTTTGGTGTTCGTTCACACCTAGACAGTTCATACCTCAAAAACTGTCACCTTTTATCTTGGGTCCTGAGTCCTCCCGGATTCAGGCCTCCAGCCTGGTACAAGGTTCGGATCCCACAGAGATTGCCAGAGTTCCAATGTCAGAGAGAGACAGGCCTCTCAAAACCAGACCTGGAACGTGGGGAGTAGTCACCCACCCAGCACTTTGGCTACTCCCAATAAGAGCATCCCGAATCAGCTATTACAGCTATACTAAATAGCAAGGTGTCAAAAAGCAACTGTTGCTGACACTCACGAAAACTGTCTCTTACTCCACCGAGGCCAGGAACCTCGGTGACACATACCTTCCATCAACGACAGTCCCTTGCGCCTTCCTACAGTACCTAACCTCGTTACTAATTAATTGGGAACCATTCTAAAATATTCCGCCTTCATTGAAGGTATGGTTGCACTGGGTATCAAAGTATTAATACTTTTTCAATACTTTGATGCTCAGTTCAGCTCAATACCAGAATTGTCATTTTTTCGATAGTTAGCTAGAATACTGCGCCACTTAGTACCAGTTTCGATTAGAGAACATGGAGAGTGAAAAATGTGGTGCATGCCATGCCCTCATCAAAGGCCACACGTGGAGAAGGAGGGAGAGAGTCAATCCTTTCCCACTGTGATGTGAACGATAACTGCCACCCTTTAAAATGTGCAGATAGACAATTACTAGGAGACACACGGGTGCAGGTTCTTAAAAAATATGAAAATTTTAAATATCTCGGTGTACAAATCTCCGGAAATATAGAAGAATATGAAAAATTAAATGTCCTCCCCCTAATAAAAGAATTAAGAACTAAAATACATATATGGAAAAAACTGCCAATGTCAATCCAAGGTAGGGTAAATCTAATAAAAATGGTCTTTCTCCCAAAGATACTCTATATATTGCAAAATGCTCCAGTGAGAATATCGCAGACTACCTTTAAACTATTAGAGAGACTAATGGGGGACCTCATCTGGAAAGGTGCGATCCCTCGGATAAAGAAGGAAGTCCTCCAGCTCCCAGTGCAGGATGGAGGTTTAGCGGTCCCTAATTTGTTTCTTTACTATTTAATAATTCAATATGGGAATATAAAGGGTAGCTTAGACAGTCAAGTGGGTAGGCAAGAATTAAATAGATGGGGTTGGAAAGAGGGAGGTAATCACTTAGAGGTGTTGGAGTCAGGTTTTTTGGGGAAAAAAAATTCAGATAATAGAATATTAAACTTAATAGAATACGTATGGGGGGAAATTAAGAATATATTGGAGATTAAAGGGTTTCTGAAATACACACCGATATGGAAAAATTTTAATTTAAAAGAATTAGAAACAATAAGGGACTATATAGATTGGGAGAAAAAAGGAATGAAATATCTAGACCAGATCTTTGAGGAAGATAAGCTGAAAGACTTCAACACAATGGTGTTGGAATTTGGGATCCCCCATACTGACACGTATAAATATCTCCAACTTAGGAATGCATTGCGGATAGTGGTACAGGAGGATAGGTATAGAAGGGAAAAATCAGACAGGTTGGATAAGTTCATTACAGTAGGGGAAGGAGCAGGAACAACAGCAAGGAGATATAGGCTTTTGATGGGCGGAAAGAGAAAAAAAAATCACAATGCTAGCTCTAGGAAAATGGGAAAAAGATCTAGGCTCCCTTACAGAAGAAAATTGGAAAGATGCCCTTAGAAACTATGCTACAATCTCGGATAGGGGCTCACATAAGATCTCACAATTTTTTATAGTGCATAGATTACATTGATCTCCATGGATGTTGAAAAGAATGGGTGTGAAAGCAACAGATAAGTGTCCAAAATGTGGGGAGGAGAGAGCAGATTTAATACACTGTTTTTGGAGATGTCCCAAGCTCCATAGATATTGGACAGAAATAATGGAAACCATATTTTTGCTCCTGAAAGTCCAGCTGCCCAATGATCCAATAATCTGTATTCTAGGGGTAACTGAACATTTGAAACTAAATAAAAAAACACGACTGGTCTTGAATAAAGTACTATTTCAGGCCAGACTGCTTATACTTAGGCAATGGATAAAAGTAGATTTACCGACAGTGGGACAATGGAGAAAAATGGTAGACAATTTAATTAAAGAAGAACGAGTGATGGAGAATTATATAAAAAGGTCAATAAATCTCGACCAAGTGTGGAAAAATTGGTTACTTTAGTGATGGAGGATTTTTTATTTTTTATTTTTTATTTTTTATTTTTTCTTCTCTCACGTCCCCACGCGGAGGGGGGGGGTGGAGGGTGGGAAACGGGAGAAGATAGGGAAAGAAAAAGGAACTGTACTTATTAATTGTGATTGGTTGATCTGTGTTTATCTGATTTTTATGGATCTGTTCCTTGTGTGAAATTCAAATAAAGACTAATTTAAAAAAAAAAAAAAAAAAAATGTGGAGCAGGCTGAAGGGTGAGTACTAGGGATGGAGGATAATGGTGTATCCTGTGAGCAAGGGTTCTGCTTGCTTCTTATGACATTCATCCAGCCAACATGGAGAAAAGGAGGTGGGAGAAAAGAAAAGGAAGAGTTTGTATGTAGATGGGTGCCCAAAATACCTTGCGTCAAGACTGACTGACATGCTAGAAGGAAAGGACTAATATAGAGAAGAACATTGGGGTTAATGTGGCTCATTAACCCCAATGTTACTATTATGTGAGATAAATTATGGAGATCACTTATTATTAATGTAAGGCACATGGTGCTGTAAGTTTAGTACCACCATGTGCCTCACATTAATAGTAATTGGCTTCATCCATTACCTCCTCACATAATTGGCAACATTGGGTTAATGTGTGGGTACATGATGGAGTCACTATGAAGCACACGGAGTTCCAAATTGATAAAACCATGTTCCTCACATTATTAGCATCATATACCTCACAAATTAGCCCCATGTTGCCTATTATGTGAGTGTCTACTTGATAGAGTTACTATTAATGTGAGGCACATGGTTTATTAATTTGGACCTCCATGTGCCTCACATTAATAGTAAGCAACCCCATCAATTACCTTCCCATATAATGGAAAACGTGGGGTTAATGTGTGTTTGTTTTTTTACAAAGTACCGATTTGAGTATCACGATACTTCACTTGGTATAGAAATCGAAGTCCAAAGTCTGGTATCATGATATTCCTAATCCCAGACATTCCTTCCCGAAGGAAAATGAATTTATAAGGCTGTCAATTGTAGAAGAAAAATGTAAATTGTTAATAGTTCCCAGACATTCAGAAAGTAGAGAAAGTGTGTCAGGTCTCTGGTGGCTTCAAGTATTATGCATCCAAACCTGGTAATAATGAAGACAGCAGTGCCAGCAGCCTGGAGGTGTTATAAGGAATATTGTCCTGTCTGGAGGATTAGTACAGTGTGGGATGGACAGGGGAAGATGGTAGGATAATAGGTATTAAAGAAAATCTCACACCAAGGTGAAGAACGACAAGAAAGTGACAAGATGTATTTTGGAAGCTCAAGGAGATGTTCTAAAACCTACACTGGGCTTCTGCCAGGAACTGTCCATGGTGATGAAATTAGCACCTTTATCCGTGTAATGCACCTTTAATACTGATTAAGAGTCCAGCCATTGCTGGCAGACCTGAAATAAGATGTGGGTGCTCAGTATCACGGCAGACCACCAGCCACTGCTGACATGTTCATAGTCGTTGAGGAGTGCTGCTGAAATTTTCTATTTATTTTCACACAGTGAATATCTGATAACTGTGGTCAGGAATCAGGATGATAATATTCAGAATGTAATCATTCTCGCTCCTGCACTTCTTCTATCCAATAAATCATGTAGGCTGAATATTATAACATTCATCATTTGACACTACAGTAAACAGGTTATATTAAAAATGTCCTACCGAGCATAATAGTATTGTTAACTGTTTGTAGACCAACACCTGTTTCCATGGTAATGATGGCTGCAGTCAACCTAAGAAGAGAAAGAAGAATATAGGTCAGTTATATGGGAGCATAGGAGAACCTAGCAATTCCATAACTAGAAATGACCAGGTAATTATTGAGGGGCATTTACACTAAGTTAGCAGAATGCAGGCTGCTGTATAGGTAGGGCTGATACAAAAGCTGCAGGGAGTCTGAAATTCTCCAGACCTGCAGGTTATTATCTGAAGGCTCCTGCAGTCAGAGTGATTCTGGTAGTAAATTATATTAGGAAATTGTAGAATTAGAGCGTAAAGTCTATGGACACCTGGGGGGCAATTTATAAAATTATTGCATTCAAATTTTTGGCTACAAATCATTAATGGCTGTGATGGATGGATGTGTAGCCCTTATATCTAAACTCCTGTAGCTCATAAACACTGGTTATAGCTAAATTCTTTAATTGATAAGTGATAAGTATATGGCTTTAATACGCATTTATGAGCTGTCAGGAGTTAAGAGATAAGGGCTACACATGAGCTGTCAGATAGCTCTCATTGGACTCCGTGTAAACAGAAAACCTGCTACTCTGCAAATAGATGGAGACTGACAGGGAAATTGGTGGAAACATGTTTAATGGGGTTTTAAAAAATATAAAAAATAAATGTACCTATTATACCATCTGCACAGTCCTTCATAGTGGAAAAGTGTGCTAGTTGTGGCTCTAGATATAGATAAGTAGATAGAGATTGGCCATTGATTATCAACCAACCTTCTCCATTATCCTTAAACTGCTTTACATTGGAGTTTGATACCCAAATGAGGCTCTGTCTGCTAACGCTTTGTTTGGATAATGATCCAGCAATCGTTTAGTATAATGTAACAAGACAGATTGACAGGTACTTGGATTTGTGTCGCATCCAGACTGCATTCTTCAGGTGCTGGGCATAGAGAAAAGGGAGGTGAATATACAGAATAACTTGGTAATGAATGTAAGGAACAGACAACAGCAATGTTGCTTAATCTGTTTGAATACAGTCGGGTTCTGCATTAATTTAGATATGCTGTGATTAATCAACTAAGACTACAGCATTGGTCTATGATCAATTTTGTGCAGCTCTGCGTCACCAAGTGGCATGCAGCCTGGATCAATATTGGCTGCTACACCAGGGAATCTGTAGATGTTAACGTGTACTGCAATGCAGTAATGAAATACAATAGTGTAATGTATCTGTCGAGTAATGAGGGAGAAAGAGATGCAGCTGGTGAAAGATCAGAACAACGCAAATACACAAAGCCACACAGCAATGAATACAGAGAGGGAAAAGTAAACACTCATATACCCGAATACTAACAACTAGGTATAATGACCAAAAGCTACAAAAACACATAGAAATGAATGAAGATACATGTTGTTGTATATACGATACACAAAGCATATAATTAAACACATGTACATATAAACATATAAAACATGAATGTATCTAGACAGAATGATAAACAACACACAAAGCAGATAAACACATACAAATACACACAGCCATGCACACACATATACTGTACAGTCTTTATGTTTGGAAATAGTTAGTGTGTTACATTTTTCTCACTATGGGAACTGGTGGTCAGTGGTCACTCCAGGACCTCACCAAACAACTCCACACAGCTCAGCTTCCTAGACTCCCGTGCGTGTGACATAACATGATATAGTTGGCCACATCTGAATTTTCAGGTTTTGAATTTAAAGTCTATGGACACCTTTGGGGTTTTTTTTTTATTATTGCATTCTATTCATTATGGGCTACAAATATTTTTTTCTATTGGTCTCCATTAAACTATGCTCTCTAATGCAGTAATGTGTTCACTAAAATATGGGTGTGACAATTTTTTACAGTGAAAAATCTTTCAACTAGACAGTATAAGGCAGTGATGCCTTCAGTAACACAGTTATAATTTTCATTTCCAATGTAAAGTGTGCTTTCTATAGCTACTGTGGGGATTCGCTCTGGTAGGCAGGTTAGCAGACGCAGTATAGAGGCAACAACAAAGTCTTTAACTTGGCAGGTTAACAAAATATAAGCAAAAGTCAACTTAGTTTAAATCCTGGTGTTCCATTCACACCTTGCTGCAGGTACCGCATAAAAAGGTCAAGTCCTGGTGTTCACTTCACACCATGCTGCGGGTACCGCATAAAGAGTCCCAGTCCTGGATGTCGTTCCCTCGTCTTTCCAGACAGGTTGTAGGCATGCATCCAACTACAAGCCTCATACACAGACACATCCTCAGATCCCAATACACTTGAGGGGGTGAACGCATGCATAAACTGTGCACCCGGGACAGTGTCTCCACATTTCCCTGCAACCGGCCTGCTCTGTGCTCCACCATGAACTCAAAGTTCTGCAGTGACCAGAGCTATATGGTGACCCGGGACTTCCTCCTTTTGTCCAGGTGGTGACAGGCCTCGGCCAACCCTGTTTCAGAAATGGTTTTTCGCTGAGCCACGGGCATCCGGTATGGCTTTAACTAGACTTTTGCTTGGGGCTGAGTGACAATATCACGGTGGGTTACAGAAGTACATTCAGGGAGGTCAGAGAAAACATCCGTGTTACGACTAACGAACTCCCTGGCCCCCTGAGTCTGTTTAGCGGAAAAGGCTGTCAGACCGGAATCTCTTACCCTAGATAAACCGGCCACGGGCTGTTCTCAGTACAGGTCTCCCTAACCTTCCAAGGTTTTAGTAAATTGAAATGGTAGACCTGCCTTGGCTTTTGCCGACCTGGCTGGCATACCTTGTAATTTGTGTCTCCAACTTTCTCTGATGTTTTGGAGGGCCCCTGCCACCTAGCGAGGAACTTACTGTCGACAGGAGGTCTAAAAAACAAAACTGGATCTCCCTGGCTACAGTTACGGACCCCAGATGCTCGATTATAGGCCCGATTCTGGGCTGGCTGAGCTATCTTCTTATGCTCCCTACCTATCCTATTCAGTGGGATTGTCTCCTTCTCACCCATGGGACCTACCATGGGCCCCTTCGCCTTGGTTTTCTGGTGTTCTAACACCTCAGCTGGGCCAGGCCTTGCTACTGGAGCCTTCCCTATCTCCCAGGGATCAGTATGTACAACCGCCAGCCACAGGGCTGGGAACAACAGAAAGTCTCTTCCTAGTATTACTTTATAGTGCATGCTGGTGGTTACGGCCACCTCATGGATCCGCCTGCCGACACACATGCTTAGGGACACCAGAGCAGTGGGGTACTCTTTTAAATCTCCATGTATGCTGAGTATCCTGACTTTCCGTCCCGTAAACTTGGTGGGTTGCACCAGGGAAGCCCTCACAAGGGTCACCCGACTCCCTGAGTCCAGCAGAGCCACCACGGGAGTGACTCCCACCTCCACCTGACACAAAGGTTCGTTATTGAGAGTTTCTGGAGTGTCTTATGCACCGACCCTTCTGGCATACCATGATTGTTGATACCCAAAGTTTAAGTCCATGGGCTCGATCAGGTGGGGACAGTCAGCCCGTACATGGCCGGGCTCATGACACCGCCATCAGATTATTGGGTTTCGATCCCCAAAGGGCACATCCCGTGCGGTCTGTCTCGGCTCAGGCCACCTGGTCTGGGGCGGGGATTTTCTGGATTTTGTAACACCCTTCCCCAGAGTTCCCCCCTGGAGTTCCTCAGTAGCCCCATACCGTTTGACCAGGTCCACAATCTCCAGGGCACTAGTAGGAGATGTCTGGCTGACCCAGCGCTAGAGGGGTGGTGGCAATGCCCTCCAGAATTTGTCAGCTACAATACGGTCCAGCATAGCAGTGGGACTCAGTATGTAAGGCGGTAGCCATTTTTGCAAGAGATGTAGCAAATTGTAATACTGGGGTCTCGCTGGCTCAGCCTGGTTAAACTCCCACTGATGCACCCGCTGGGCCCGGACCAACACATTCACCCCCAGTCTTGCCAGGATCTCACCCTTGACCTTATAATAGTCTGCAGCTTGCTCGTCTGGTAAATCAAAGTAAACCTGTTGGGGTCCTGATGCCAGGAACAGAGTGATAACCTCAGCCCACTGGTCTCGGGTAGACCACCCATCACGGCCACCTTCTCGAACACCGCCAGGTAGGTTTCTACGTTATCTGTCGGTGCCATCTTAGGCATCACCGTGTAGACAGCTTTCCGGACATCATGGATTCCCTGAGATACTCCTGTCTTCTCTAAGGCCATCACGTGTTGCAGCAGCCGCTGGTTCGTTTCTTGCTGTCACTAATTAGCCTCTAGCAGTTGTCTGTTAGTCTCCTGCTGCTGCTCCATGGCCTGCTGTTGCCTTAGGTTGGCCTGCACCAGCTGCTTCATCATCTCCTCCATCTTTTCCCGTGATGCTGGTTTCAACTTAGCAGGCTTAATCCAGGACATACAACAGAGCCCGAAAAATAATGCAACAAAAATATTTCGGCTTTACGCCAGCTTCACTACGATTGCCCGCTCCAAGCCAGCAATTGTGGGGATTGGCTCTGGTAGGCAGGTTAGCAGACGCAGTATAGAGGCAACCACAAAGTCTTAAACTTAAACAGTTCAGTGTTTATTCACACTTGGCAGGTTCACAAAATATAAACAAAGTCACCTTAGTTTCAATCCTGGTGTTCCATTCACACCTTGCTGCAAATACTGCATAAAAAGGTCAAGTCCTGGTGTTCACTTCACACCATGCTGCGGGTACCACATAAAGAGTCCAAGTCCTGGATGTCGTTCCTTTGTCCTCCCAGACAGGTCGCAGGCATGCATCCAACTACAAGCCTCATACACAGACACAGCCTCAGATCCCAATACAGAGTTCCCTCTGCATTAACCCAGCTGTCTTTTAAAGGCAGCTAGGTGTTAACAAAAACCCGGACAGGCACCTGCGATCCAGTCCGGCGTTCGACCTGTCCTGACTGCTAATTTGTCCAGCAGCACACACTGAGAGGAAAATACCTGCCTCCCCATACAATTCCCTTTACTGTGTCACACAACACGCTTTCTTGCAGCAATGAACAATATATTCAGTCACATGGCTATGATTATGGCATTATGATTGCTATGTTATTGCAGTAAAATATTGAATGTTTTTTTTTTTCAAGTAATAACATGCATTCACTAAAATACAGGTGTGACAATGAAATTTATTGCAGTGAAACATCTTTCTAACTACATGCTCTGATGCAGTAGTGCCTTCAGTAACACAGTTACTGATGTAAAATGTGGTTGCTATATCTACCTGGTCCTTGCAGCAATGTACAACACATAGTAACACAGCTATAACACACTGAGATGCCCAATTAAAAATGCTGAATAGAAACTGGTTTCTAGAAAAAAAAAAGGGGGGGGACAATTCCTCAGTGCTTGAAAGAATATAATGTTTATCGCAGTTTATGGCAGCCTATGAAGAAAGAAACTTTATTCCAAAATCCCAAAAATGGCTGTTTTGCAGGAATCTGTAATGTAGAGCTAGTTTCCAGAAGCTGAGCTGACAGTAGCTGCCAAAAAATACACCTGATAGTGACCAGCCAAGTCTCTCACTTCCTCACTCTCTGATTAAACTTTTTAATATATCCCAAATTCCCAAATATATCTCGTAGTCTTTTCCCGCAATCTTCTTATACTGCCCCAATCAAATTATATCTGTGGCTTATGTCAGTAATTGTTTTATGGCAGACAGAGCCACAGCACAACATCCTTACAGGTCGCAAGTAGGGATGAGCGAACTCGAACTGTATAGTTCGGGTTCGTACCGAATTTTGGGGTGTCCGTGACACGGACCCGAACCCGGACATTTTCGTAAAAGTCCGGGTTCGGGTTCGGTGTTCGTCGCTTTCTTGGCGCTTTTGTGACGCTTTCTTGGCGCTTTTTGAAAGGCTGCAAAGCAGCCAATCAACAAGCGTCATACTACTTGCCCCAAGAGGCCATCACAGCCATGCCTACTATTGGCATGGCTGTGATTGGCCAGAGCACCATGTGACCCAGCCTCTATTTAAGCTGGAGTCACATAGCGCCGCCCGTCACTCTGCTCTGATTAGCGTAGGGAGAGGTTGCGGCTGCGACAGTAGGGCGAGATTAGGCAGATTAACTCCTCCAAAGGACTTGATTAACTGATCGATCTGCAGCTGTGGATCATTGAGCTGCTGATCCTCAATTGCTCACTGTTTTTAGGCTGCACAGACCGTTTGTCAGTCTCATTTTTCTGGGGTGATCGGCGGCCATTTTGTGTCTTGTGGTGCGCCAGCACAAGCTGCGACCAAGTGCATTTAACCCTCAATGGTGTGGTTGTTTTTTGGCTAAAGCCTACATCAGGGTGAAGCTGTCACACCAAGTGCATTTAACCAGCAATAGT
This sequence comes from Bufo gargarizans, assembly GCF_014858855.1. Lineage (NCBI taxonomy): Eukaryota > Metazoa > Chordata > Amphibia > Anura > Bufonidae > Bufo > Bufo gargarizans. The sequence goes on along the minus strand of NC_058085.1, from coordinate 268,491,873 downwards.
CTGTTCATTTTTTGGCCATATACAAAATCAGGGGCAAGCTGCGCCTGTCACCAAGTGCATTTAACCCTCAATGGTGTGGTTGTTTTTTGGCTAAAGCCTACATCAGGGTGAAGCTGTCACACCAAGTGCATTTAACCAGCAATAGTCTGTTCATTTTTTGGCCATATACAAAATCAGGGGCAAGCTGCGCCTGTCACCAAGTGCATTTAACCCTCAATGGTGTGGTTGTTTTTTGGCTAAAGCCTACATCAGGGTGAAGCTGTCACACCAAGTGCATTTAACCAGCAATAGTCTGTTCATTTTTTGGCCATATACAAAATCAGGGGCAAGCTGCGCCTGTCACCAAGTGCATTTAACCCTCAATGGTGTGGTTGTTTTTTGGCTAAAGCCTACATCAGGGTGAAGCTGTCACACCAAGTGCATTTAACCAGCAATAGTCTGTTCATTTTTTGGCCATATCCCAGTCTAATTCTGTCACTAAATCCATACCGGTCACCCAGCGCCTAAATACTAGGCCTCAAATTTATATCCAGCTAAATCTGTCCCTAGTGCTGTAGCTGGGCGAGTTATTTAGTGTCCGTTCAAGCACATTTCTTGTTCTGGGTTGAAATACAATTCTCAATTTAGCAATTTCATAATTTAGTGGTTCCTGCTATATCAGAGCTCTTTGAAATCTATCCCAAAAAGGGTATATAATATTGAAGGTGCACATAGGGTCATTCAGAGTAACTTCACACACACCCGCTACTGTGTATTTCCAAGTCTAATTCTGTCACTAAATCCATACCGGTGACCCAGCGCCTAAATACTAGGCCTCAAATTTAATTCCCTCTAAATCTCTCGTTACCCACCGCTGTACTGTTGTTGCTGGGCAAGATATTTAGTGTCCGTCAAAGCACATTTTTTGTTCTGGGTTGAAGTACAATTCCCAATTTAGCAATTTCATAATTTAGTGGTTTCTGCTATATCAGAGCTATTTGAAATCTATCCCAAAAAGGGTATATAATATTGAAGGTGCACATAGGGTCATTCAGAATAACTTCACACACACCCGCTACTGTGTATTTCCAAGTCTAATTCTGTCACTAAACCCATACCTGTCACCCAGCGCCTAAATACTAGGCCTCAAATTTAAATCCCTCTAAATCTCTCGTTACCGTTGTCCTGTTGTAGCTGGGAAAGTTATTTAGTGCCCGTCAAAGCACATTTTTTGTTCTGGGTTGAAGTACAATTCCCAATTTAGCAATTTCATAATTTAGTGGTTCCTGCTATATCAGAGCTATTTGAAATCTATCCCAAAAAGGGTATATAATATTGAAGGTGCACATAGGGTCATTCAGAATAACTTCACACACACCCGCTACTGTGTATTTCCAAGTCTAATTCTGTCACTAAATCCATACCGGTGACCCAGCGCCTAAATACTAGGCCTCAAATTTAATTCCCTCTAAATCTCTCGTTACCCACCGCTGTACTGTTGTTGCTGGGCAAGATATTTAGTGTCCGTCAAAGCACATTTTTTGTTCTGGGTTGAAGTACAATTCCCAATTTAGCAATTTCATAATTTAGTGGTTTCTGCTATATCAGAGCTATTTGAAATCTATCCCTAAAAGGGTATATAATATTGAAGGTGCACATAGGGTCATTCAGAATAACTTCACACACACCCGCTACTGTGTATTTCCAAGTCTAATTCTGTCACTAAATCCATACCGGTGACCCAGCGCCTAAATACTAGGCCTCAAATTTAATTCCCTCTAAATCTCTCGTTACCCACCGGTGTACTGTTGTTGCTGGGCAAGATATTTAGTGTCCGTCAAAGCACATTTTTTGTTCTGGGTTGAAGTACAATTCCCAATTTAGCAATTTCATAATTTAGTGGTTTCTGCTATATCAGAGCTATTTGAAATCTATCCCTAAAAGGGTATATAATATTGAAGGTGCACATAGGGTCATTCAGAATAACTTCACACACACCGCTTCTGTGCATTTCCAAGTCTAATTCTGTCACTAAATCCATACCGGTGACCCAGCGCCTAAATACTAGGCCTCAAATTTAATCCCTCTAAATCTCTCGTTACCCACCGCTGTACTGTTGTTGCTGGGCAAGATATTTAGTGTCCGTCAAAGCACATTTTTTGTTCTGGGTTGAAGTACAATTCCCAATTTAGCAATTTCATAATTTAGTGGTTTCTGCTATATCAGAGCTATTTGAAATCTATCCCTAAAAGGGTATATAATATTGAAGGTGCACATAGGGTCATTCAGAATAACTTCACACACACCGCTTACTGTGTATTTCCAAGTCTAATTCTGTCACTAAATCCATACCGGTGACCCAGCGCCTAAATACTAGGCCTCAAATTTAAATCCCTCTAAATCTCTCGTTACCCACCGCTGTACTGTTGTTGCTGGGCAAGATATTTAGTGTCCGTCAAAGCACATTTTTTGTTCTGGGTTGAAGTACAATTCCCAATTTAGCAATTTCATAATTTAGTGGTTTCTGCTATATCAGAGCTATTTGAAATCTATCCCTAAAAGGGTATATAATATTGAAGGTGCACATAGGGTCATTCAGAATAACTTCACACACACCGCTACTGTGCATTTCCAAGTCTAATTCTGTCACTAAATCCATACCGGTGACCCAGCGCCTAAATACTAGGCCTCAAATTTAAATCCCTCTAAATCTCTCGTTACCCACCGCTGTACTGTTGTTGCTGGGCAAGATATTTAGTGTCCGTCAAAGCACATTTTTTGTTCTGGGTTGAAGTACAATTCCCAATTTAGCAATTTCATAATTTAGTGGTTTCTGCTATATCAGAGCTATTTGAAATCTATCCCTAAAAGGGTATATAATATTGAAGGTGCACATAGGGTCATTCAGAATAACTTCACACACACCGCTTCTGTGCATTTCCAAGTCTAATTCTGTCACTAAATCCATACCGGTGACCCAGCGCCTAAATACTAGGCCTCAAATTTAATTCCCTCTAAATCTCTCGTTACCCACCGCTGTACTGTTGTTGCTGGGCAAGATATTTAGTGTCCGTCAAAGCACATTTTTTGTTCTGGGTTGAAGTACAATTCCCAATTTAGCAATTTCATAATTTAGTGGTTTCTGCTATATCAGAGCTATTTGAAATCTATCCCTAAAAGGGTATATAATATTGAAGGTGCACATAGGGTCATTCAGAATAACTTCACACACACCGCTACTGTGTATTTCCAAGTCTAATTCTGTCACTAAATCCATACCGGTGACCCAGCGCCTAAATACTAGGCCTCAAATTTAATTCCCTCTAAATCTCTCGTTACCCACCGCTGTACTGTTGTTGCTGGGCAAGATATTTAGTGTCCGTCAAAGCACATTTTTTGTTCTGGGTTGAAGTACAATTCCCAATTTAGCAATTTCATAATTTAGTGGTTTCTGCTATATCAGAGCTATTTGAAATCTATCCCTAAAAGGGTATATAATATTGAAGGTGCACATAGGGTCATTCAGAATAACTTCACACACACGCTTCTGTGCATTTCCAAGTCTAATTCTGTCACTAAATCCATACCGGTGACCCAGCGCCTAAATACTAGGCCTCAAATTTAATCCCTCTAAATCTCTCGTTACCCACCGCTGTACTGTTGTTGCTGGGCAAGATATTTAGTGTCCGTCAAAGCACATTTTTTGTTCTGGGTTGAAGTACAATTCCCAATTTAGCAATTTCATAATTTAGTGGTTTCTGCTATATCAGAGCTATTTGAAATCTATCCCTAAAAGGGTATATAATATTGAAGGTGCACATAGGGTCATTCAGAATAACTTCACACACACGCTTCTGTGCATTTCCAAGTCTAATTCTGTCACTAAATCCATACCGGTGACCCAGCGCCTAAATACTAGGCCTCAAATTTAAATCCCTCTAAATCTCTCGTTACCCACCGCTGTACTGTTGTTGCTGGGCAAGATATTTAGTGTCCGTCAAAGCACATTTTTTGTTCTGGGTTGAAGTACAATTCCCAATTTAGCAATTTCATAATTTAGTGGTTTCTGCTATATCAGAGCTATTTGAAATCTATCCCTAAAAGGGTATATAATATTGAAGGTGCACATAGGGTCATTCAGAATAACTTCACACACACGCTTCTGTGCATTTCCAAGTCTAATTCTGTCACTAAATCCATACCGGTGACCCAGCGCCTAAATACTAGGCCTCAAATTTAATCCCTCTAAATCTCTCGTTACCCACCGCTGTACTGTTGTTGCTGGGCAAGATATTTAGTGTCCGTCAAAGCACATTTTTTGTTCTGGGTTGAAGTACAATTCCCAATTTAGCAATTTCATAATTTAGTGGTTTCTGCTATATCAGAGCTATTTGAAATCTATCCCTAAAAGGGTATATAATATTGAAGGTGCACATAGGGTCATTCAGAATAACTTCACACACACGCTTCTGTGCATTTCCAAGTCTAATTCTGTCACTAAATCCATACCGGTGACCCAGCGCCTAAATACTAGGCCTCAAATTTAAATCCCTCTAAATCTCTCGTTACCCACCGCTGTACTGTTGTTGCTGGGCAAGATATTTAGTGTCCGTCAAAGCACATTTTTTGTTCTGGGTTGAAGTACAATTCCCAATTTAGCAATTTCATAATTTAGTGGTTTCTGCTATATCAGAGCTATTTGAAATCTATCCCTAAAAGGGTATATAATATTGAAGGTGCACATAGGGTCATTCAGAATAACTTCACACACACGCTTCTGTGCATTTCCAAGTCTAATTCTGTCACTAAATCCATACCGGTCACCCAGCGCCTAAATACTAGGCCTCAAATTTATATCCCGCTGAATTTGAATACAATACATTGGGCCAAATAATATATTTGTTGTTGTGGTGAACCATAACAATGAGAAAAACATCTAGTAAGGGACGCGGACGTGGACATGGTCGTGGTGGTGTTAGTGGACCCTCTGGTGCTGGGAGAGGACGTGGCCGTTCTGCCACATCCACACGTCCTAGTGTACCAACTACCTCAGGTCCCAGTAGCCGCCAGAATTTACAGCGATATATGGTGGGGCCCAATGCCGTTCTAAGGATGGTAAGGCCTGAGCAGGTACAGGCATTAGTCAATTGGGTGGCCGACAGTGGATCCAGCACGTTCACATTATCTCCCACCCAGTCTTCTGCAGAAAGCGCACAGATGGCGCCTGAAAACCAACCCCATCAGTCTGTCACATCACCCCCATGCATACCAGGGAAACTGTCTCAGCCTCAAGTTATGCAGCAGTCTCTTATGCTGTTTGAAGACTCCGCTGGCAGGGTTTCCCAAGGGCATCCACCTAGCCCTTCCCCAGCGGTGAAAGACATAGAATGCACTGACGCACAACCACTTATGTTTCCTGATGATGAGGACATGGGAATACCACCTCAGCATGTCTCTGATGATGACGAAACACAGGTGCCAACTGCTGCGTCTTTCTGCAGTGTGCAGACTGAACAGGAGGTCAGGGATCAAGACTGGGTGGAAGACGATGCAGGGGACGATGAGGTCCTAGACCCCACATGGAATGAAGGTCGTGCCACTGACTTTCACAGTTCGGAGGAAGAGGCAGTGGTGAGACCGAGCCAACAGCGTAGCAAAAGAGGGAGCAGTGGGCAAAAGCAGAACACCCGCCGCCAAGAGACTCCGCCTGCTACTGACCGCCGCCATCTGGGACCGAGCACCCCAAAGGCAGCTTCAAGGAGTTCCCTGGCATGGCACTTCTTCAAACAATGTGCTGACGACAAGACCCGAGTGGTTTGCACGCTGTGCCATCAGAGCCTGAAGCGAGGCATTAACGTTCTGAACCTGAGCACAACCTGCATGACCAGGCACCTGCATGCAAAGCATGAACTGCAGTGGAGTAAACACCTTAAAACCAAGGAAGTCACTCAGGCTCCCCCTGCTACCTCTTCTGCTGCTGCCGCCTCGGCCTATTCTGCTGCTGCCGCCTCGGCCTCTTCCTCCGCCTCTGGAGGAACGTTGGCACCTGCCGCCCAGCAAACAGGGGATGTACCACCAACACCACCACCACCACCTCCGTCACCAAGCGTCTCAACCATGTCACACGCCAGCGTTCAGCTCTCCATCTCACAAACATTTGATAGAAAGCGTAAATTCCCACCTAGCCACCCTCGATCCCTGGCCCTGAATGCCAGCATTTCTAAACTACTGGCCTATGAAATGCTGTCATTTAGGCTGGTGGACACAGACAGCTTCAAACAGCTCATGTCGCTTGCTGTCCCACAGTATGTTGTTCCCAGCCGGCACTACTTCTCCAAGAGAGCCGTGCCTTCCCTGCACAACCAAGTATCCGATAAAATCAAGTGTGCACTGCGCAACGCCATCTGTAGCAAGGTCCACCTAACCACAGATACGTGGACCAGTAAGCACGGCCAGGGACGCTATATCTCCCTAACTGCACACTGGGTAAATGTAGTGGCAGCTGGGCCCCAGGCGGAGAGCTGTTTGGCGCACGTCCTGCCGCCGCCAAGGATCGCAGGGCAACATTCTTTGCCTCCTGTTGCCACCTCCTCCTTCTCGGCTTCCTCCTCCTCTTCTTCCACCTGCTCATCCAGTCAGCCACACACCTTCACCACCAACTTCAGCACAGCCCGGGGTAAACGTCAGCAGGCCATTCTGAAACTCATATGTTTGGGGGACAGGCCCCACACCGCACAGGAGTTGTGGCGGGGTATTGAACAACAGACCGACGAGTGGTTGCTGCCGGTGAGCCTCAAGCCCGGCCTGGTGGTGTGTGATAATGGGCGAAATCTCGTTGCAGCTCTGGGACTAGCCAATTTGACGCACATCCCTTGCTTGGCGCATGTGCTGAATTTGGTGGTGCAGAAGTTCATTCACAACTACCCCGACATGTCAGAGCTGCTGCATAAAGTGCGGGCCGTCTGTTCGCGCTTCCGGCGTTCACATCCTGCCGCTGCTCGCCTGTCTGCGCTACAGCGTAACTTCGGCCTTCCCGCTCACCGCCTCATATGCGACGTGCCCACCAGGTGGAACTCCACCTTGCACATGCTGGACAGACTGTGCGAGCAGCAGCAGGCCATAGTGGAGTTTCAGCTGCAGCACGCACGGGTCAGTCGCACTACAGAACAGCACCACTTCACCACCAATGACTGGGCCTCCATGCGAGACCTGTGTGCCCTGTTGCGCTGTTTCGAGTACTCCACCAACATGGCCAGTGGCGATGACACCGTTATCAGCGTTACAATACCACTTCTATGTCTCCTTGAGAAAACACTTAGGGCGATGATGGAACAGGAGGTGGCCCAGGAGGAGGAGGAGGAGGATGAGGAAGAGGGGTCATTTTTAGCACTTTCAGGCCAGTCTCTTCGAAGTGACTCAGAGGGAGGTTTTTTGCAACAGCAGAGGCCAGGTACAAATGTGGCCAGCCAGGGCCCACTACTGGAGGACGAGGAGGACGAGGATGAGGAGGAGGTGGAGGAGGATGAGGATGAAGCATGGTCACAGCGGGGTGGCACCCAACGCAGCTCGGGTCCATCACTGGTGCGTGGCTGGGGGGAAAGGCAGGACGATGACGATACGCCTCCCACAGAGGACAGCTTGTCCTTACCCCTGGGCAGCCTGGCACACATGAGCGACTACATGCTGCAGTGCCTGCGCAACGACAGCAGAGTTGCCCACATTTTAACCTGTGCGGACTACTGGGTTGCCACCCTGCTGGATCCACGCTACAAAGACAATGTGCCCACCTTACTTCCTGCACTGGAGCGTGATAGGAAGATGCGCGAGTACAAGCGCACGTTGGTAGACGCGCTACTGAGAGCATTCCCAAATGTCACAGGGGAACAAGTGGAAGCCCAAGGCCAAGGCAGAGGAGGAGCAAGAGGTCGCCAAGGCAGCTGTGTCACGGCCAGCTCCTCTGAGGGCAGGGTTAGCATGGCAGAGATGTGGAAAACTTTTGTCAACACGCCACAGCTAACTGCACCACCACCTGATACGCAACGTGTTAGCAGGAGGCAACATTTCACTAACATGGTGGAACAGTACGTGTGCACACCCCTCCACGTACTGACTGATGGTTCGGCCCCATTCAACTTCTGGGTCTCTAAATTGTCCACGTGGCCAGAGCTAGCCTTTTATGCCTTGGAGGTGCTGGCCTGCCCGGCAGCCAGCGTTTTGTCTGAACGTGTATTCAGCACGGCAGGGGGCGTCATTACAGACAAACGCAGCCGCCTGTCTACAGCCAATGTGGACAAGCTGACGTTCATAAAAATGAACCAGGCATGGATCCCACAGGACCTGTCCGTCCCTTGTCCAGATTAGACATTAACTACCTCCCCATAACCATATATTATTGGACTCCAGGGCACTTCCTCATTCAATCCTATTTTTATTTTCATTTTACCATTATATTGCGATGCTACCCAAAGTTGAATGAACCTCTCCTCTGCCTGTGTGCTAGGCCTAAATATATGCCAATGGACTGTTGCAGTGGTGGCTGACATGAAGCCTGATTCTCTGCTATGACATGCAGACTAATTCTCTGCTGACATGAAGCCAGATTGTCTGTTACGGGACCTCTCTCCTCTGCCTGGGTGCTGGGCCTAAATTTATGACCATGGACTGTTGCAGTGGTGGCTGACGTGAAGCCTGATTCTCTGCTATGACATGCAGACTGATTCTCTGCTGACATGAAGCCAGATCGTCTGTTACGGGACCTCTCTGCTCTGCCTGTGTGCTAGGCCTAAATATATGCCAATGGACTGTTGCAGTGGTGGGTGACGTGAAGCCTCATTCTCTGCTATGACATGCAGACTGATTCTCTGCTGACATGAAGCCAGATTGTCTGTTACGGGACCTCTCTGCTCTGCCTGTGTGCTAGGCCTAAATATATGCCAATGGACTGTTGCAGTGGTGGGTGACGTGAAGCCTCATTCTCTGCTATGACATGCAGACTGATTCTCTGCTGTCATGAAGCCAGATTGTCTGTTACGGGACCTCTCTGCTCTGCCTGTGTGCTAGGCCTAAATATATGCCAATGGACTGTTGCAGTGGTGGGTGACGTGAAGCCTCATTCTCTGCTATGACATGCAGACTGATTCTCTGCTGTCATGAAGCCAGATTGTCTGTTACGGGACCTCTCTGCTCTGCCTGTGTGCTAGGCCTAAATATATGCCAATGGACTGTTGCAGTGGTGGGTGACGTGAAGCCTCATTCTCTGCTATGACATGCAGACTGATTCTCTGCTGACATGAAGCCAGATTGTCTGTTACGGGACCTCTCTGCTCTGCCTGTGTGCTAGGCCTAAATATATGCCAATGGACTGTTGCAGTGGTGGGTGACGTGAAGCCTCATTCTCTGCTATGACATGCAGACTGATTCTCTGCTGTCATGAAGCCAGATTGTCTGTTACGGGACCTCTCTGCTCTGCCTGTGTGCTAGGCCTAAATATATGCCAATGGACTGTTGCAGTGGTGGGTGACGTGAAGCCTCATTCTCTGCTATGACATGCAGACTGATTCTCTGCTGACATGAAGCCAGATTGTCTGTTACGGGACCTCTCTGCTCTGCCTGTGTGCTAGGCCTAAATATATGCCAATGGACTGTTGCAGTGGTGGGTGACGTGAAGCCTCATTCTCTGCTATGACATGCAGACTGATTCTCTGCTGTCATGAAGCCAGATTGTCTGTTACGGGACCTCTCTGCTCTGCCTGTGTGCTAGGCCTAAATATATGCCAATGGACTGTTGCAGTGGTGGGTGACGTGAAGCCTCATTCTCTGCTATGACATGCAGACTGATTCTCTGCTGACATGAAGCCAGATTGTCTGTTACGGGACCTCTCTGCTCTGCCTGTGTGCTAGGCCTAAATATATGCCAATGGACTGTTGCAGTGGTGGGTGACGTGAAGCCTCATTCTCTGCTATGACATGCAGACTGATTCTCTGCTGTCATGAAGCCAGATTGTCTGTTACGGGACCTCTCTGCTCTGCCTGTGTGCTAGGCCTAAATATATGCCAATGGACTGTTGCAGTGGTGGGTGACGTGAAGCCTCATTCTCTGCTATGACATGCAGACTGATTCTCTGCTGACATGAAGCCAGATTGTCTGTTACGGGACCTCTCTGCTCTGCCTGTGTGCTAGGCCTAAATATATGCCAATGGACTGTTGCAGTGGTGGGTGACGTGAAGCCTCATTCTCTGCTATGACATGCAGACTGATTCTCTGCTGACATGAAGCCAGATCCTCTGTTACGGGAGCTCTCTCCTCTGCCTGGGTGCTGGGCCTAAATTTATGACAATTGACTGTTGCAGTGGTGGGTGACGTGAAGCCTGATTCTCTGCTATGATATGAAGACTGATTCTCTGCTGACATGAAGCCAGATTGTCTGTTACGGGACCTTTCTCCTCTGCCTGGGTTCTGGGCCTAAATTTATGAAAATTGACTCTTACAGTGGTGGGTGACGTGAAGCCTGATTCTAGGCTATGATATGAAGACTGATTCTCTGCTGACATGAAGCCAGATTGTCTGTTACGGGACCTTTCTCCTCTGCCTGGGTTCTGGGCCTAAATTTATGAAAATTGACTCTTACAGTGGTGGGTGACGTGAAGCCTGATTCTCTGCTATGATATGAAGACTGATTCTCTGCTGACATGAAGCCAGATTCTCTGTTACGGGACCTCTCTCCTCTGCCTGGGTGCTGGGCCTAAATTTATGACAATGGACTGTTGCAGTGGTGGCTGACGTGAAGCCTGATTCTCTGCTATGACATGCAGACTGATTCTCTGCTGTCATGAAGCCAGATTGTCTGTTACGGGACCTCTCTGCTCTGCCTGTGTGCTAGGCCTAAATATATGCCAATGGACTGTTGCAGTGGTGGCTGACGTGAAGCCTCATTCTCTGCTATGACATGCAGACTAATTCTCTGCTGACATGAAGCCAGATTGTCTGTTACGGGACCTCTCTCCTCTGCCTGGGTGCTGGGCCTAAATTTATGACAATGGACTGTTGCAGTGGTGGCTGACGTGAAGCCTGATTCTCTGCTATGACATGCAGACTAATTCTCTGCTGACATGAAGCCAGATTGTCTGTTACGGGACCTCTCTCCTCTGCCTGGGTGCTGGGCCTAAATATATGCCAATGGACTGTTGCAGTGGTGGCTGACGTGAAGCCTCATTCTCTGCTATGACATGCAGACTAATTCTCTGCTGTCATGAAGCCAGATTGTCTGTTACGGGACCTCTCTGCTCTGCCTGTGTGCTAGGCCTAAATATATGCCAATGGACTGTTGCAGTGGTGGGTGACGTGAAGCCTGATTCTCTGCTATGACATGCAGACTGATTCTCTGCTGACATGAAGCCAGATTGTCTGTTACGGGACCTCTCTGCTCTGCCTGTGTGCTAGGCCTAAATATATGCCAATGGACTGTTGCAGTGGTGGGTGACGTGAAGCCTCATTCTCTGCTATGACATGCAGACTGATTCTCTGCTGACATGAAGCCAGATTCTCTGTTACGGGACCTCTCTCCTCTGCCTGTGTGTGTGCTGGGCCTAAATATATGCCAATGGACTGTTGCAGTGGTGGCTGACGTGAAGCCTCATTCTCTGCTATGACATGCAGACTAATTCTCTGCTGACATGAAGACAGATTCTCTGTTACGGGACCTCCCTCCTCTGCCTGGGTGCTGGGCCTAAATATATGCCAATGGACTGTTGCAGTGGTGGCTGACGTGAAGCCTCATTCTCTGCTATGACATGCAGACTGATTCTCTGCTGACATGAAGCCAGATTCTCTGTTACGGGACCTCTCTCCTCTGCCTGTGTGTGTGCTGGGCCTAAATATATGCCAATGGACTGTTGCAGTGGTGGCTGACGTGAAGCCTCATTCTCTGCTATGACATGCAGACTGATTCTCTGCTGACATGAAGCCAGATTCTCTGTTACGGGACCTCTCTCCTCTGCCTGTGTGTGTGCTGGGCCTAAATATATGCCAATGGACTGTTGCAGTGGTGGCTGACGTGAAGCCTCATTCTCTGCTATGACATGCAGACTAATTCTCTGCTGACATGAAGCCAGATTCTCTGTTACGGGACCTCTCTCCTCTGCCTGTGTGTGTGCTGGGCCTAAATATATGCCAATGGACTGTTGCAGTGGTGGCTGACGTGAAGCCTCATTCTCTGCTATGACATGCAGACTAATTCTCTGCTGACATGAAGACAGATTCTCTGTTACGGGACCTCTCTCCTCTGCCTGGGTGCCGGGGCCTAAATATCTGAGAATGGACTGTTCCAGTGGTGGGTGACGGGAAGCCAGATTCTCTGCTATGGAACCTCTCTCCAATTGATTTTGGTTAATTTTTATTTATTTAATTTTTATTTTAATTCATTTCCCTATCCACATTTGTTTGCAGGGGATTTACCTACATGTTGCTGCCTTTTGCAGCCCTCTAGCTCTTTCCTGGGCTGTTTTACAGCCTTTTTAGTGCCGAAAAGTTCGGGTCCCCATTGACTTCAATGGGGTTCGGGTTCGGGACGAAGTTCGGATCGGGTTCGGATCCCGAACCCGAACATTTCCGGGATGTTCGGCCGAACTTCTCGAACCCGAACATCCAGGTGTTCGCTCAACTCTAGTCGCAAGTACAATGCAGAATGATGTTCTCTTATGCTTTCTGTAACAGGTCTCTGCTGAATACTGCCCCTGAATCAGGGCAAGCCTTCCCTCCCACTTCCTCCCAGTGTCATGTGACCATCCTTCTTCCTCCCTTGTGGTTGTGTCCGTTAACATAAACATTAAAATTAAGCTGGGTGTTGTTTTTATAAAATTCGTCCAAAGCAAATTTGGACAAATTTAGTTTGGAAACTAACATTTGAAACAAATCAGTTTCTATTAGAAGTGGTTTGCCTATCTCTAACTAGCATGTATGCTCATATGCACTGAAGCAATGCAAAACTAAGGCAATAGCCCTCTCCGCTCTGTACCGGTGTGTTACCAAGTTATGCAGATTGTATTGGTGTTGTTTTATATTGTGTATGTATACCCCTTCTTAGATGAACATCGCCATGGAATTAAACACATTTCACTGGAAAAAAATTGTCACATGTTTTAGTGAAGTATTACTGCATCAGACCATGTAGTTCAAACATGTTTCACTGCAAAAATTGCATTATTACCATGTAAATTATGAATACCAGTATCCAGTGTGTTTGCGGAAGGAGAGGGATTTGGGACTTTTAATTACACCTGTGTCTTTAAATTACAGATAAAACACTTTGCCAATTAATAATCTGTGTACGTTTCTTTTATAGGCCTCATAATAAAATGTCTGGAAAACATAAGAGTGCAAAATGAAAGACCCACATCTCGTCCTGCGAAAGTCAAAATATAGGTACTAGCAACATAGGCAGCACTAGCCTATATGCCAGGGCCGGCTCCAGGTTCATGTGGGCCCTTGGCCGATAAAGTCTCAGTGGGCCCCCTTACACAGTGATAACTCTCTGAGTACAGATAATATAGTAGATGTCCCCTGCAGTCCTATGTAACAGCACAGATAACACACTGATGGCTATCTGGGTACAGAAAATGTAGTAGTGTTTTCTATAGTCTTATGTAAAACCACAGAAAACACTAGTGCTGATAATGTGGTAGTGTTGCCTGCAGTCCTATGTAAACTCACAGATAACACTAGTGCTCATAATGTAGTAGTGTTACCTACAGTCCTATGTAAAACCACAGCTAACACTAGTGCTGATAATTAGTGTTGAACGTGAATATTCTAATAGCTAATTTTAATCGCGAATATCGCCACTTCGAGAATTTGCGAATATTTAGAATATAGTGCTATATATTTGTATTTGCGAATAGTGTTGATCGCGAATATTCTAATCGAGAATTTATCGCGAATATCGGCACTTAGCAACATCCCTAGCAACCAATAGGAAAGTTGCCTAACCCTTAGTGTTGATTGTGAATATTGTAATCTCAAATTTGTATCGCGAATATATTACATTGCCGATTTTCGCAATCAAGTAAATAATGACTGGAGATCACGAATTCTGGAATTTGCAAATTTATGGCAAATATTCGGCCAAAAATTTGTGAAAAATATCGGAAATTTTAATATTGACTATGCCACTCATAACTACTGATAATGTGGTAGTGTTACCTGCAGCCCTATGTGAAACCACAGATAACACTAGTGCTAATAATGTGTTAGTGTTACCTACATTCTTACTGTGCCTCCCTGTGCCTGTCCCACAGACTCCATGCTGGTGGTGCTGCCTCCTCTTCCATCTTCTTTTTGCCCCGCACAGAACATCCTTATGCAGCTGCATCAAGGCATAGGAACAATGGGCATGCTGATGCACACAGGGAGAGACACACACACAAAGGGACACACACATACACAAAGGGACACACACATACACAAAGGGACACACACATACATACACACAGGGACAGACAAACACATACACACACAGGGACAGACACATGTGCAATGGTGAGATCGTCAACCAACTTCTATCTAATGTGTGTGGCCACCTTTAGTTATCTTCTAATATGACTCCCACTGATTCCCAGTACTGAGGGGACATGGACTGGGGTTTAAAAGGGAATTATCAACATATACCAGAAGGTGGTCTAAACTGTAACCCATTAGGCACTGGCTAGATTGTGGTATGGAGTCTAAGCAATGCCTTAGACATACACACACACACACAGGGACAGACAGACACACACACAGGGACAGACACACACACACACACACACACAGGGACAGACACATACAGCTAGGCCTCACCACACTCTAGCCAGGCTCTTCTCTATACAGGAACACAGCTCTCTGCTCCTCCAGCTCCTCCCCCACTGGTCACATGGGCGGATGACATCAGGAAGGTGCTTTAGCCCAGTAGGAAACTTCATCTACCCTGTTCTGAGTCCTGGGGCCGTCCACCCCAGCAGTGCACTCAGTGAAAATTGTCTGCATTGCTGGGGTAAGCTGCCCTAGAATTCAGAACAACCAGTTTGAGGAAGACCAGGACACTGTTGCAGGAGTGAGCAGGCACAGTGGGCCCCCCCAGGCGCAGTAGGCCCAAAACTTGCCTGGGTATACCGGGTGCTGATGGCGGCCCTGCTAT